>NC_090652.1:159862354-160127354 GCF_040937935.1 Hyperolius riggenbachi | reverse complement strand
GGTAGAATAAAAAAAAGTAACTGGTGTTGTACTTGACATTATTATTATTATTGATTTATAAAGCGCCAACATATTCCGTGGAGCTGTACAAAGTAAAAAACGAACATGGGGTACATAATACAGACAATAGTGTAAACCAATACAAAGATACATAATTATACAGAATACAAAATACAGAATTGGTAATGACAGTAATAAAAGTAACATAATGAAATGTATAAAGGTCGGAACTAACAGTCCAATTTCTAGCGAAAAATCGTTCGAGCGATCAGAAATTCTGATTGGACGAAAAATCGTTCACTACACCATCAACTAACCAATCATTGCTTCCTATCTATCATGACCACCAAGAAAATCCAAATTTTTGTTCGACAAAAATTTATTCGGGCAACATTTTTTTTCACTCGTTCATAATCGATTGTGTCCACCAATGGAGATTATTTACAACCAATCCGATCAGAATTTCTGATCGCTCGAACGATTTTTTTGCTAAAAATTGGACCGTTAGTGGCCAGCTTAATTATTTCCAAGACACAAAAGGGGGAGAGAGCCCTGCCCTTACGAGCTTACAATCTAAAGGGAATGGGGGGGGGGGGGGACAAAAGGAGAGGTAGTATACAACAAATATAAAGAGGCAGAGGGCTTGATTCACAAAAGCGTGCTAACTGATAGCACGGCCGTTAGAATTTTCGCGGTTTGCGCAATCGGGAATTTTCGCGCTAAATGGTAGTGTCTTCGTGCGGAAACGTGAATTTGCGTGCAAAAACGATAGTTTGTGTGCGAAAATTTGCATTCGCGTGAAGCGCGAAAACGCCCATGCTATCAGTTAGCACTCCTTTGTGAATCAAGCCCATTGTGTTTTAGTATACCTAGTAGGAGTGCAATTTGGCCTTAGGACAAAGGGAAGCGGCCTAAGGTAGCGTATATGCTTGTCGGAACACATTAGTTTTTAGAGAGTGTTTAAAGGTAACAAAGGATGGTGAGTGATGGATGTGTTTTGGGAGGGGATTCCAGAGGAGGGGTGAAGCGCGTGCAAAATCTTGTAAACGTGAATAATTCTAGAGGAGGACAACAGAAGATCATGTGCAGATCTGAGATTGCGATTGGGTTTGTATCTGTAAATTAGTGAGGATATGTACCGGGGAGAGAGATTGTGAAGAGCTTCGTAGGTTAGGGTTAGGAGTTTGAACTGGATCCTTTGGTTATTTGGCAGCCAGTGTAGAGCTTGACAGAGAGGGGCAGCAGAGGAAGATCGAGAAGAGAGATGAATGAGACGAGCAGCCGAGTTCAGTACCGAATGAAGTGGGCCCAGTCTGTTAGAATGTAGTCCAAAGTAGTATGTTGCAGTAGTCCAGACGAGATATTATAAGAGCATGTATTAACATTTTAGTTGTGTCCTGAGTGAGAAAAGGTCGGATGCGAGATATGTTTTTGAGTTGGAGAGGACAGGAGCTAATTATGGAGTGAACATGAGGAGTAAAAGAGAGATGAGTCGAATATTACCCCCAAGCACCGTGCTTTGGGAACTTAAGTTATGGGAGTGTTATTAACATTTATTGTTACTTCAGGCAGAGAGGTGGACAGAGACGGTGGAAAAATGATTAGTTCTGTTTTACTCATATTAAGTTTTAAGAGGCAAGAGGACATAGCAGACAAGCAGTCAGGAACACGTTTGAGGAGGGAGTGAAGGTCTGGGGCCGAGAGGTATAGTTGTGTATCATCTGCATATAGGTGGTATTGAAACCTGAATTAATAGATTAAGTCACCAAGACCGTGCATGTACATGGAAAAGAGGAGGGGACCAAGGACAGAGCCTTGAGGAACCCCGACAGACAAAGCATGAGGAGACCAGATCTGATCTGAGTAGGAGACTGTGAAGGACCTTCCAAAGAGGTAGGAAGATAACCATGTGAGAGCGAGGCCCTTTATTCCAACATTTGAAAGTATTTGTAGGAGTAAGGGGTGGTCGACAGTATCAAATGCTGATGACAAGTCAAGAAGGATGAGTATGGAAAATTGACCTTTGGATTTAGCTGTAAGAAGATCATTGGCCATTTTAATAAGGTTTCTGTGAAGTGGTTAGAGCGCAAGCCAGACTGGAACTGATCAAGTAGGGAGTTAGCAGATAAGTAATGGCTTAATTCTGCATGTATATGGCGTTCAAGTAATTTGGATGAAAATGGGAGAAGTGACACTGGGCGGTAGTTGGCGAGGTGTGATAGGATCTAGAGATGGGTTTTTAAAGTGTAACTGTCGGGCATAAAATCAAAAATCAATTCTTTATTTTTATCTGGTAAACAAGTAATAAGGATGCTAATCAGGCAATCCAAAAGTTAAAATCTCTATTACTTTTCTTGCTGATAAATGATCATTCCCCAGCTTACCTGACTTTTATTTGGTACGTTGTCGCACAAAGGAAGTTGCAGGGCATGCTGGGGTGTCCTTTTTTGCTTCGGTACATTACTTTAGTCTGAGGGGAAATAAAGAAGCAAAAAAAGACAACCCAGCATGCCCTGCAACTTCCTTTTTGCGGCAACGTACCAAATAAGAGTCAGGTAAACCGGGGAATGATCATTTATAAACAAGAAAAGTAATAGAGATTTTAACTTTTGTATTGCCTGGTTAGCATCCTTATTACTTGTTTACCAGATAAAAATAAAGAATTGTTTTTTGATTTTATGCCCGACAGTTACACTTTAAGTTTAACTTGCTCATTTTATTAATAGACATGAATAAAGTGGTTGCAGGTTAAAACAATAAGTGCATTTAATGAAGTAGCAATGTGGTGTTCAATGGTAGTTGTAATGCTAAATAGAGAATGATGATGGCCTGAGGTATTGATGAAGAGGTGTAAAGCTGAGTACACACGTACGATAACGATCGTTCAAAAACGAACGATAACGACAATTGGACCGATAATCGTGCGCTCCAAATTTTCCAACGATCGTTTTTTGGGACGATAACGACCGTTATCGTTCAATCCGACCGATCCAACCCGGCGGATTTTTTCGAAAGATAATCGTTCAATCGTTGCAGTGTGTACAAAGATCGTCCGATAACGCATGTTCTTATTGCCTGTCATAACGTCACTTCCGTTTGCGCACGCATTTTTTAATCGTTCGTCGTTCAGTACTTTATACTTATATCGTTCACGTGTGTACACAATCGTTCATTACGAACGATCTTTTCCGTCTAATTTGAATATCGTGTAAACGTCACGAATCGTTCGTAACGAACGATCTTTATCGGACGTGTATACGAACCTTAAGTTTGAAAAAAAAAAAAAAAAGCCATACTCCACCTTTTCTTTACAAAATCACAGCAATCTCTAACACGTGTGACAATTTTCGTCTGGAAGTGGTAATTCAACAGTGGAACATGCGTGTCCAATCTTAAATCCAAACAACAGTTATGCATAACAAGTATAAAACTGATACTAATCTTTTCCTTAAAAGATACCATTTTTTATTAATCCAAAATAGAAAAAGTGCTTAAAAACAACATAGGATGGCCACCCCGTCACAACCACTCAAATATCACTCCACTTAAGCCACCATACGCACAACGGCCGTGTATCTCAGCACACTGGAGGCAGAGGCGCCCCTTAACCTTCTTGTCCGGCATACTGCTCTCTGTCCTCAGGAGTGCCCCAGGATAAATTAGGGTAATTTGCAGTAATAGCTGCAAAACCTTTAGCTAGCACTAGGCTAGCTAGTAAGTGTCTGGCACTGCCTGGATCCAGCTATCGCGTAGCCTCCCCGCACAGCTCCGGTCTCTCTATGGGGAGGATCGGGGTTGCGCATGACATCGGCGACGTCATGTGCGATCCGCCCCATAGTGAATACCGGAGCTGTCTGGGGAGGCTGCGCCAATCGCTGGAGCTAGGCAGGGTAATGTATAAACTCGCTGGATCGGGGGGTGCCGGACACTTAATAGCTAGCCTAGTGCTAGCTAAGGGTTTTGCAGCTATTACAGCACATTTATTCATCCAGGGGCACAAAGCAACATAGCCTCCTCAGTGGCGTAATGCTCAGGAGGTTAATGGCAAGAAATCAAGTATCAAGAAATAGACAAAGTCCAGTATCCAAAGCAATCTCCAAGTAGTGCATTACAAACAACAAACACAGAACATTTCTATCGCGCTTTTCTCCTGGCGGACTCAAAGCGTCAGAGCTGCAGCCACTAGGGCGTGCTCTATAGGCAGTAGCAGTGTTAGGGAGTCTTGCCCAAGATCTCCTACTGAATAGGCACTGGCTTACTGAACTGGAAGAGCCGAGATTCGAACCCAGGTCTCCCGCGTCAGAGGCAGAGCCCATAACCAGTACTCTATCCAGCCAATGGATATCCAATCAGATGTACCTCAACAGCAAAGCATACTCCAGTAAAATCAACAAGTTAGTAGTTTACATGCAGGCACAAGCATAAGCAACGTTAGTATCAGTAGCCTGTGTCAGAAGAACAAGCGGTCATTGCCGCATTACCAGTGACATATAGATTAGCGTTTAACACAGGGTCTGCATGATCTCACCAGCTCCAGATCAGGTTCATATGCTTCACATCGGTTGGATGGCATGGAGGAATCCTGGTTGTCATTGGTGTGTGAAGAGTTGCACAGGTCAATGTAGTGCGCATGAGGTGGTGGAAGAACAGATCACGGATCCCAGCACGGTTATCCAAACTGGGCCGTTTGCATGGAAAGATGGTACAGATGGTAAAGCCTTTACGGCTCCGTGACTGAGGTGGTCGGGGCGGCGTGTGGTACATCTAACAACTTCCTCAGAACTTGCAACCAACCAAAAAATTTGGATCAGTTTTGTTGAATCGAAATAAAAAAAACTAACATGTGACCACCTTGTAAGGGTTAGGGAGGAAACAGGATGTGGGGCAATATACACAGTAATGTGTGTGCATAAATGCAGTAAGTTTTAGGTTATATTTAGTAAGAAGTAGAATTTGGCCAGAGGTTGAAAGGGGAATGAATGTATATATGTCTGAAAACTGAGTTTTGAGGGAGCACTTAGAGCCCTTTTTTTGGATAAGCTACAATTTGATTTTATGTTGACATAGAAATGCATGTGATTTAAAAATGGCATGCGTTCTGAAAGAAGAAATGAAACACTGCCAGTGGAAAAGTGCTCTTAAAATTTTCAAAGATATAGCCACTTTCTCTTTACTTATGATCTGTCCCCTTCTCAAAGTAACTCTGCCAACAAATACTCACAAGAAGCCTCAGAAAATAGCAATTACGATAACTAAGGTGGCAATAACTGCTTTGCAGAGAAAAAAAGAAATCCTACCACAGGAACTTCTGGGCTGCTGGGTGCTGACATAAGCAAGATAGTCCTCCCCATGCTAATTGAAGAGGAAGCACTGCTATATTTTTAAAAAGTTAATTTTTGTACAGGGTTGCTTTAAAGTGTACCTAAATTCACTCCAGAAGCCCACTCCATATGCAATGTATTTTTACATCACACCTCCAAACCTGATTCCACACATCTATTTGTACTATTTATGTGAAATGTGTCTATTTTACTGTGCAGTCAAAGGCCCATATGCAATTCACCTTTTCTCCTAAGTTTTCTCCTAGATGATACATTTTTCATCTTACATTTTAAATAACTTTCCAGCATTTTGCAATTGAAAAATTACCAAAAAGTAGGTGGAAGTAGGTAGGTGCTACCAATATTATGAGTATTTTTTCGCTTAAAGATGAAAATGATCTCCTAGGAGATAACTTAGGAGAAAAAGGAAATTGCATAAGGGCCATAGGCCTTTATTCAATTGAATCACTTTTTCTCCCAAGTTTTTTCCTAGGTGATATTTTCATTTCTAGCCCATATGCAATTCAGTTTTTCACCTGAGTTAGCTCCTAGGAGATAACTTTCATCTTCTCTTTAACCCCATTGGCGGTATGAAAAATACCGCCAGGGGGCAGCGCAGCAGTTTTTTTTTAATTATTTTTTTTTTTAAATCATGTAGCGAGCCGAGGGCTCGCTACATGATAGCCGCTGCTCAGCGGCATCCCCCCAGCCCCGCCGATCGCCTCCGGCGATAGGCGATCAGGAAATCCCGTTCAAAGAACGGGATTTCCTGGAGGGCTTCCCCCGTCGCCATGGCGACGGGGCGGAATGACGTCAGCGACGTCGGGACGTCATTGGGAGACCCGATCCACCCCTCGGCGCTGCCTGGCACTGATTGGCCAGGCAGCGCTCGGGGTCTGGGGAGGGGGGGGCCGCGCGCCGCACCGGATAGCGGCGATCGGGCGCGCGGCGGCGTCGATCGGGGTGCTGGCGCAGCTAGCAAAGTGCTAGCTGCGTCCAGCAAAAAAAAAATTAAGCAAATCGGCCCAGCAGGGCCTGAGCGGCACCCTCCGGCGGCTTACCCCGTGTCACACACGGGGTTACCGCTAAGGAGGTTAATCTAACTTCAGAATTTTACAACTGAAAAAGTACCCAAAAGTTGGTGGAAAAGTGGCATCAAATGTATTTCAAAGTATTTTCTTGCTTGCTGGTGGCTTAAAAGGCATTTTATGACAAGTTGTGAAAATATCACCTAGGAGAAAACGCAGGAGAAAAAGTGAATTGCATATGGGCTCTGGGCCTAACTTTTCAGCATTCTACAGTTTAAAAAATATCAAAAGTAAGTGAAAAAGTGCTGTCAAAATTATTCTGAGTATAACGCGCACCTAATGCAACGCATGGTGGTGCGGGAGAGGACGGTAGAGTGAGCCGCGTTAGGCGGCTCTATCCGTATAAGGTCTCCCAGAGTGGCGCTGATTGGCCGGCGGGACATAGTGATGCAGAGCGAGACACTCCGCATCCCGTGGTCCCGTCGGCCAATCAGCGGCCGCCAGTGCAGTGAATATTAAGTAGCCATGTGCGCGGCTACTGTAGCTGCATCTCCCCGCCTCCACTCCGCCCCCCACTGAGCATGTGCAAACAGTCTAACGCGGCTATAGTCGCTCTAACACCGTAGCATGCTGCACTTTCGGCAGAACGTGCAGCGTTACATGTAACGCAACGTGGGCAGTGTGAACAGCCCACTTGTGTTACATTGCTGTGCGTTGGGGGAGCGTTACAGGCGCACTAACGTGCGCCTGTAACGTCTTAGTGTGTAAGCAGCCTAAAAGTTATTTTATTTCTAAGGTGTACAGATATCACCTAGGAGAAAGCTCAGGTGAAAAAGTGAATTCAATATGGCCCCTTATCAAAATTAAAAAAAAAATAAAAAAAAAAAAAAACCCTCAGAACACTCAGCTCTAAAAGATATACGCAACAGCATAACAACCTTTAAAGAAAAAAAATTGTTACAGATGATACAAATCCTGCAATAAATCTCCAGTTTGTATACTTCTTGCTTTCATGAAAGCAGATATAGTGTTAACATCATGTGTTTACCAATCAACAGCTGAAGAGTTCAAATTACAACTTGTGCTTAGTCACAGATAAGGGGGAATTAGACAGGCTAAACTCTCTGAATACATAGAGTGCATTTCTCTGTTTTCCATCTGTCCTGTGCAAGAGTTTAGGTCCACTTGAAGCTACCAGCAAGCAAGAAAAGTACTTTTGCACACTCCTTTTAAACAAAAAATTAAAGATGATCTCCTAGGAGAAAACTTGAGAGAAAAAGTGAATGGAATAATGGCCATAATGTGAGTCTCTAAGAAGCAGACAGCAATACGGGGTGGGGGGGTTGACATCATTCTGACCTGCCCCAACAGAGTAACACAAGTTGGCAAAAGTCTTCACAGAGATAGCGAAACCCCTAAAGGATACTTTAGTGCTATAAAAAAAAAAAAAGCCAAAAACTACGCAGAGTCTTACCGTTCCTCCCTTGCCCCGGTGTCAGTCTCCAATTTCCTGAAAAGCGGCACATTCTGAAGTCCTGGTCAGAAGAGTCAGCGCATGCGCAGTATGACCGTGGGAGCACGCGTGCACTCCCGCTAGAAGACGTACCCGCACACACTGCACTAGAGGTCATCAGGAAGCGTGGTCACAAGGCACCCAAGCAGACATACTGCGCATATGCAGCGTAGTATGTCCAGGCCAGAGGGCACCAACTCAGCCGAACAGAACTTTGAAACGGGCTGCCTTTCAGGAAACCGGGCAAGGGAGGTGCGGTAAGACTCTACACTACCACACACACACAAACACAGCGTCATTTTAGGCATTTTCTTTTAAATACATTGTATTGAACAGGTGTCAATGTTAACAAGCAGAAACCAACAGAGTCATCAACACTATACGATAAACCTAAATGTATTCAACTATACACCTGCTCATTCCCAGTTTCTCTATTTATTTCTTATCCCACCCCAACCTCCTCCCCCAACCCCCACTCAGCAGAATCTACAGCAAATCTTCAAAACATTTTTCGCATTTCTTTAGCACTAAGGTATCCTTTAAATGTCTGTCTAGTGCAGCTATTATATTTCACTCAAGAACTGTGCAAGCAGGGTAATTTCCAAACTTCTCATGAGCTTAGACTCCCTAAACTGTAAGGCCTTCAATCCAGTTTGGTGAGTGTAAGCTCATGGGTTGTGGTGGTAGTGACATCCTATGCGTGGATTGTAGAGAGGATCATACTTTGAATGTTTTATGGAGGATTGCATTAGAGACTTAAAGAGGAACTCCAGTGAAAATGTAGTAAAAAAAAGTTCTTCATTTTTTATTTTACCATAATTATGTATAAATGATTTAGTCAGTGTTTGCTCATTGTACAATCTTTCCTCTCCCCAATTTACATTCTGGCATTTAATACATGGTGACATTTTTACTGTGGGCAGGTTATGTAGCTGCTCCTAGCTGTTTTGGCTGTTAGAGACAGCTGTAAACTGCTAATTCCTGTCTGTGAACATTGTTACATTGTGGCAGTTTGCCCAGAGTACCGCGGTACTCAGAGGTTCTTGTGGGAGGGGTTTCAGCACAAAATCAGTCATACAGCGCCCCCTGATGGTCTGTTTGTGAAAATCATTATATTTCTCATGTAAAGGGGGATAAAGTTCAATTCTAGGTTGGAGTTTCTCCCCCCCCCCCCGAGACTCATACAACCGGCGGTCTGTGCTTCATTGTGATACGCAAGCCCCTTCACCGCACCCCTGAGCCTGCGCAGTACAACCCGGAGGACGTCCGATGACGTCAGCGCGCCGGCGTGGAACGCACCATGGAGCGCAGAAGAGGCCCGACCTGGCCGCCGGCCTGGCCAGGTCGGGTCGGCCACCGGAGACCACCGGGAGCGGCGCCAAGGGCACCTCCTGCCTGCCACGGGCTGGAGGAAGCCCCAGGTAAGTGGAAATGGATTTTTATTTTTTTTAGCTAGTCCCTGAACCTTCCCTTTAAATAGTCAACCACATCCTCACAATCTTGGGAGTTGATGGGACGTGCCTTCTTCTGAGCACTATACTTTGGTCCAGGGCAGCATGAAATCATGTCAGAAAGACCTCAAACAGACCTGCCTCTGGGTCTGCCTCTGCCTGTTTTGTCCATATCGGGGGGGATGAAGTGAAAGGTATGCACTGGCTTGACTAATACAATGTGCAGTCACACAGGTGCAGTGAAAGGTATGCAGTGACTGGTATTACAATACAATGTGCAGCTGTCACACAGGTGCAGTTAACAGGTATGCACGGACTGGTATATTAAACAGCGTGCGGTCACACAGGTACTGAGAACAATTATGCAATGACTAGTATTACAAATGTGCAGCTGTCACACACACACGTACACACACACGTACCGTAAACAGGTGTAGTGACTGGTATATACTATAACACTGCGTACAGCTACATAGGTAGGTACACTGGACAGGTAGGTATGCAGTGATTGGTATTACAAATGGGCAGCAGTCTCACTCACACACACACACAGGTACCGTGAACAGATGCAGTGACTGGTGGTATATAACACTGCGTGCGCTCACGTAGGTAGGTGCACTGAACAGGAAGGTATGCAGTGATTGGTATTACAAATGTGCAGCTGTCACACACACACACACAGATACCGTGAACAGGTGCAGTGACTGGTGGTATATAACACTGCGTGCGCTCACGTAGGTAGGTGCACTGAACAGGTAGGTATGTAGTAATTGGTATTACAAATGTGCAGCTGTCACACACACACACACAGGTCCCGTGAACAGGTGCAGTGACTGGTATATAATATAACACTGCGAGTGGTCATGTTGGTAGGTGCACTGGACAGGTAGGTATGCAGTGATTGGTATTACAAATGTGCAGCTGTCACACACACAGGTACCGTGGCGTGAACAGGTGCAGTGACTGGTGGTATATAACACTGCGTGCGCTCACATAGATAGGTGCACTGAACAGGTAGGTATGCAGTGATTGTTATTACAAATGTGCAGCTGTCACACACACAGGTAATCACTGAATGTGCTGGACCTGGCAGTGGCACAGTAGGAATTACCAAGGGGCCAAGGGCCAGCTGCGACTGACTGACAGGGCTGTATATGCACCACAAGTGCGCTTTGAGTCCTATGGGAGAAAAGTGCTTTACAAATGTTATTGTATTGTATTGTATTGTATTGTGAGTGTCTGTGGGACACACACACACACAAAAAAAAAAAGGGATCACAAGAACAACATTAGCTCTCAAAAGAGCTGTTGAGGGGTGCTTTTTAGCAAGAAGTATCAGCAAGGAGCAAGCCAACAAGCCTCACAAGAGCCTAACTAAGCTTTCCCTATGTCTACAGCAAGTTCTCTCCCTTCTCTAATTACTGCAGCCACACAAGTGAGTGAAAAGGCTGACGCTGCCTGCCTTTTATAAGGTGGGGGGGGGGGTCCAGGAGGGAGTGTAGCCTGATTGGCTACCCTGTGTCTGCTGACTGTGATGTAGAGGGTCAAAGTTGACCCTAATGATGTAGTATAGGGGGCAGATCAAACTCGCATATAGTTCGCGGTTCACCGCGAACGATCGAAGTTTGCTCGAATCGGTTCGCGGTCAAACCGGTCGGGCCATCTCTAGTGATCAGGTGAGGGTTCTGCTGTTGGCACTACTCTGCCATTGCCTAAGGGGAAACTGGAGCCTTAGTGAGAGGGGAAATTTCATTGACCTTTGGCACAGAAAAAAAGCAGGGAAGAGCAGGGGGGGTGCCTTAACTGCAACTTTTTAATGACTGAACAGGGAACAGGAGAAGAGGGGTTGCTGCAACTTTTAAATGGACTTTCCCAGAGGGAGAGGAGCGGGGAGGCACAGTAGCTTTACAGTGCCATTGTCGGGAGAAAGAGGTGACTTAGCAGAGGTGCGGGAGATTCACTGCCATAAGTGAATTGTGTTTGGACCATAAGACGCACTGACTTTTTCTCCCCAATTTTGGGGGAGAAAAAAATGCATCTTATGGTCCAAAAAGTACAGTGCATGCTGCAAGAGTTCCAGGCTTCACAGTCTTCTTGTTCTGAGCAGCCAACTTCTCGACTCCCTGCAAGAGAGACAAGAAGATGACTGCCCAAAATGAGAAAAACAGTAAAGCCCTGTATCTCTAGCGGCGAGTACAGAGCTCCACAGGTGATGGAAAGATGGACGACAGGAACGAGGAGAGATAACTATAGATAATGGCACGCTTCCAATGCCTGCTCTGTATATGGGGTCCCACACACCTGACTCGTATATAAGCAGACCCCCTACTTTGGGACACTTTTTTTGTACGTATATGCAAGTATATACAATAGATCTTTTTTGAGAGGTAAGAGCAATACTTACATCTCACTTTAACCACTTTGGTATCAACCAGAGACCGCTGGTACAAAAAACAGGGCCTACCAGTGTCATGTCGCTACCACCGATTGCGCCTCTCTCTCGTTGCTGAAGCTCATTTGCTCTGCCGTCACTATGACAGCAGAGCAGACATTGATGAATGTGAGCCAAACAGCATTGGTGGGCTTGGCGTTTCTTTAAGGCCCCATTCACACTTAAAAGCGCAAAACTGTGGGAGTGATTTTTCCACGATTTAACACGGAAAAAAAAAATCACTGGACACTGCAGCGATTTTCGCATTTAGCGCTTCTATAGCACTGAAGCACAATCGCCGGGAAATCGCCTGAAAATGGTGCAGGCTACACGTTTGCGTTTGACGATTTGCGTTAATCGCCGGCGATTAACGCAAATCGCTTAAGTAAGAACGGGCCCATAGAGTATTACAGCACTAGTGTTTTAAAAAGCGGTAGCATTTGCCGAAAATGCCGGCAAAACGCTCTAGTGTGAATGGGGCCCAACCGTTTCACAGCATCAAAACTTTGTTTTTCTTACCCAAGTCTCATTTTTAGCTGCACAGAAGCTAATCTGCCCGTGCATTTTTCCCATGATGCTGTGCAAAGCATGATGGGATTTCTAATTGTTGTTGTTATCCTTCTGCTGTTTTGGTGCAAATTTTTTTTTTCTCTGTTATGCATGTAGCTGGGAGGGGAGATCAGGACACAGGACAGTTGGAACTGTGTCTCATGACCCCTGTCACCTCCTTTCAACCAAAAAGATAGCTGCCCCCATGAAATCACAAATATTTGTCTGTTCTTTTAAAACAGGGTGGGTAAGAGATTATATTACCTATCTATTTTAATTAACATAACTACAGTGTATTTGTTTAGGTTGAAGTTCCTCTTTAAAAATATCTCTGAAGTTCCTCTTTAAAAAATATATCTGTTTATGTAGAAGTATTCTTAGCTCACAGCATTTCACATTTGCCTCAGGACTTGTTTCCACTATAGCGAATCCGCATGCAGGCACTACATGCGGATTCGCATAGGCAATACAAGTGAATGGGATTGTTTCCACTTGTGCGTCGTGCGGGTGCGTTTTGATGTGCGGGGGAAATCTGCACAGCAGAGCCGTCAGATTTCGCGTGCGGCAGGAATGCGGGCGAATCGCCCGTAATGTATTTAATAGGGAAATCGCATGCGGCTTTGTCATGCGGTTTTCTCCGCGATTTCACGTGCGATTTCACATGTAATGGTATGGCAATTTACACAGGCAGTGACATGGTTAAATCCGCCTGCTTCTTAGCCATGCGAAATCGCGGGGAAAACCGCATGCTGAAACGCATCCGCATGCGATTTCGTCCGCGGTGGAATCCAGGCGATTCCGCACCGCAACAGTGGAAACGAGCCCTCAAACGTTTGCACAGAAAAAAAAAAAGCAGATACATTGTGCCCAATAGCAGTGTCCAGCGAGATGTTCACACACACCACCGTTGTGCATCCAGCCAGCCGCTGCCATCCTGGTCCTCCACTGCTGTTAGCCTCAGGGGCAATGTCAGTATATAGCTCAAAGTCCCATCATAAGCATAGGGCTTCCAATGGATTGCATAAGTCCAAGGGTAATTCTCCCTAGCAACAGGAAGATTCTCATTGGTCCACCATGAACCAATTAGAATCTTTCCTGGTGCTAGGAAGGATTCCCATTGGTCTTTTAAATCAAATAGGAGCCCTATGCTACTGATGGAGCTCTGAGTTATAGTCCAAGATTGTCCCCGAGCCCTGCAGCAGTGCCAGAAGCAGCGGAGGACCCCAATGGTGGTGGAAGACAGGTGAGAAGATCTGTCATTTGAGGAAAAAAACACGAGGAAGGCAAAGAGGGCACTGGACATTTGGGCACCGCCATAGGCTGTAATGTAAATTACGGCTATAGCAGTGCTCAGAGGGTAATTTGGGCACCGGCAAAAGACTGCGCCCAAATTACAAAAAAAAAAATGCAATTCTGCCGCCAGCAACAGCTGGCAGACGAATTGCATCTTCCCCTGAGTCCATGGCGGCCTGGAGGGGGAATAGTAATGCCACCTGGAGCAGGAATTTTACGGCTTCAACCTGAACCAAATTTCCTAGCCCCATTTTTGGATGTTTACTAAAAACAGGCTAGTGAGAACAGATACTGTCCGTTCTAATAGACTTGCATGGATTCCATGAGAATACGCAGCGGCTGCGGTCTCTGGGAAAAATCGTATTGGTAGGGAAGTCCACTCCACTCCCCGTTCTGTTCCATTCTAACATAGGATCTATTTACACATTCGCTTTTGTCCCGCTGAATCAGAGCATTTTTACCTAATTGTGAACCGGCCAAGTGTACATAGCTAAAACAAAACAATAAAAAGGTTTGGCTCTAGTTGGGCATTAACTGAAGATTTTGAAAAGACTGATGGAAATGGCTGCTAGTCTGATCATTTGTTGTTCAACTCCCTAATGTTTACAAGGCAGACAAATGTATCTTATTACTCATTCAAAATAGGTGTTGGGAGCATATGCAAACATTCTGTGACAAGGAGTGGTGCATATGTGAAAGAAAGGGGTATAGATTGTGACTAGACTGCGAGCCCCTCTGAGGGAAAGTTAGTGACAAGACCAGGGCCGGCCTGCTCATGAGGCGGGGTGAAACTTTTGCCTCAGGCGGCAAACTTCTAGGGGCGGCACCCGCCCGTCCGTGGTTGCCGGGGGGGGGGGGGTGCGGCCGTCAAGACGGGGGTAATGGGCCTAGCGGTGGGGAGAGGGGTCGGACCCCCCCTCCCTCGCCTGGGTCCCCCGATCTGCGCTCCCCTCCAGCTGTAAATAGGAAGCAGCCGAAGCCCGATAGTAATTTTTTCTAAATTTGCCTCAGGCGGCAAAAAGTCTAGGGCCGGCCCTGGACAAGACTATATACTCTGTACAGCGCTGTGTAATATGTTGGCACTATATAAAATAATTAAATACAGTCTGGTAAATTAGCTTGCAATTATTAGTCACAAGCACTACCTGATCTCTTTGCAGTGTGTACATTAATTTTAAGCCTCAGTGAAAAGAAAAACAAGTACAGTACAAGTAACAGTATAAACAGGAGATGAAGAGTCACGCGGAAGTGCCATCTGCATGTGATAATGAATGCAGCTGAAGTAATAACAATCTGTTAATGAATATATCTACATCATGCCAGAAAATATTCTGTGTGAAAAAATGTATACCTCTGGAAAAAAAAAAAAAAAAAAAAAAAAAAAAAAAAAGACAAGTCACCAGTTTCCAATCCTTGGAAACACCAGACTGCTGACACTGTGGACATCATCCAACACAAAAAAAAGTTGAAGGCAACTAGCTGTTGTCTAAGGCCCCTTTTCAGCACAAGGACACTTGCATTGTAACCCACAATTTCCACTCGCTGCGTTTGAGCCCTGAAGCCGTGGGGATTAGATCACGATCGCACCAAGAATCACACAGGCTGGCAACTACATTTTGGGAAAAAAATAATTGTGCTAACGGAAAATGAGAGCCATGATTTAATGTAAATCGTGGTGCTGTGTCAATCGGGTACAGGGCTGTGATACACTTTTTGAAGCAGACTGCAGCCTAGTGAAAGGGGGCCCTGGTACCTACAAGTTTTTCCCAGGTACCCATACACTAAATTGATTTTCCCAGGCAGAATTAGGCCTCTTTTCCACAAACAGTTTCTAGGCAGTGGAACGCCTCTCAAACTCTCACAACTGCTCACTGCTGCCTGTTAACTGCTTGCTGCTGCCTGGCAAAGCAAGCAGTTGCCAGGCAGCAGTGAGCAGTTACCAGGCAGCGACAAGCAGTTACCAGGCAGCAGTGAGCAGTTGTGAGAGTTTGAGAGGCATTTCACTGCCTAGAAACAGTTCGTGGAAAAGAGGCCTAAGTCACAGTGATCGAATCTAGGGATGGTCAATGAGATGCAAATTATTTTGAGTTGATGCTGGATTATGTAGATCCTAGGTTCTCAACGTGTGGTACTCGTACCCCAGGGGGTACTTCTGATGGTTTCATGGGGTACTCGGGCTTGATATACTTAACCAAGAATAACAAATTAAGATTTTTAGAAAATGATACATCTTATTTAAACAACACCACATTAGTGTTTTGGCTAAATAAAGGCAATGGTAAATGCTTGTACATTGTTTAAAACCAATTATCATGTTCTACAATTAAATATATATTTGTCAAGGGGTACTTGTGATAATTTTTACTATGCTAGGGGGTACTTGGTGAGTACAGGGTTTTAAAAGGGGTACATACCAATAAAATGTTGAGAAACACTGATGTAGATCATGTATGCAAATTTATGCAGTTTGAAAATGGACCAAACAAATTCCACCAAGGTTTAGGCCTCTTTTCCACGAACTATTGAGCTGTGTGCTCAGCAAGCAGTTGCCAGGCAGCAGCAAGCAGTTATGAGAGTTTGACAGGCATTTCACTGCCTGTAAACAGTTCATGGAAAAGAGGCCTTAATTTGATTGTTCCATTTTCAAGCCACATAACTTTGCATAAGACTGCATCAACGCAGAATTATTTGCATCTGATTGACTATTCCTAATCGAATCTGCCAAGAGAATGATGCCCTAAACATGGCCACCCAATCAATTTATATCGATTTCTAGCCGAAATTAATCAAAATTATTGAATGATCTGAAAGGAAGATCTAGCTCAAAAGCCAAAGCACCCAAGCCAAGTTGCAAGAGGAGAAGTAACTCACCTCTGCACACTCCAGCAATGCATCTTCTGTTCAGCCGTCTCAGAGTCTCCTGCAGTCTCTATGGCTCCAGCACCATCACATAACTCACTGGGACTTGACCGTAGGACACATGATGAGAAACACCACTGAAGCGATTGAGACAGGGATGCGGAGATGCTCTCTTGAACTGCTGAGAGGTGAGTTGTCTTTGCTTACAACTCTCAGTTCAGAAGGCCCATGGCAGGCCTCCTCATTGCCAGTTAGGTCCCTGAGAGAACAAAGCAGTTTTCTTGCAAGCAATCGGGCAGATGAGGGTTCCTGGGAGCCAGTGGAGAGAAGCCAGGATAGCACCCAGTGGCAAAGCAATAAGAAATACAGAGGTTAAGACTGCAGAAGGACCTGAGGGGCCCGCATGGAGCCTTCCTCCAGTCACTGTAAGCTTTGAATTGGTGCTGTAGTGGTAACTGCTATTCAGAACATGATATGGTTTCCTCTGTGTACATCTCTCTCAACGAGTGTCTGTCATAGAAAAGCCAGTTGTGATGTTCTGAATCATGTGATTATTATTCATGCAGTTTTTAGGGAGCCTAATGTAAAATGTGCACTGGAAATCATGACTCTGTAGCCTATGACAGTACCAACTGAAGTTTAAGAGAATCTGAAGCGAGAGGTACCGGTACATGCAGGCTGCCATATTTATTTCCTTTTAAACATTACCACTTGCCTGGCAGTCTTGCTGATCTCTTTGGCATCATTAGTATCTGAATTACACACCTGAAACACGCATGCAGATAATCTTGACAGGTTTTTGTAAAAATAAAAAAATAAAAAAATAAAAAAAACACTGGTCTGCATGCTTGTTCAGGGTCTGTGGCTAAAATAATTAGAAGCAGATGATCTGCAGGACTGCCAGGCAACTGCATTGTTTAAAAGGAAATAAATATGGCAGCCTCCATATCCCTGTCAGTTCAAGTTAAAGTGGACCCAAATTAAAAATACAAGATTTCAGAAATAAAACCTATTTTCTAAATCATAATAATAAATAGCAGCCTTTTTTCAGCTGCATGATGACAAATATAAAATATTTTACATTTATTGGAGGAACCCCTTCCTTTTCAAATTGCCGCGATTTTTCCGGCAAACTGATGGAGTAGATGGTGTCCAGCAATGGGGGAATTGCTAATGGCTGCCCCCAGTATAACCCTAGCTATAAAAAGAGAAGGGTGAAAAGCATGCACTGAAATGATCATAGGTTTGAAGGAGGGTTTATTCATCTTTGTATGTGTCAGAGTGGTGCAACTAAATATTTTTGATTAAAAAAAATTTTGGTTTGGGTCCGCATTAAGATGCTTTGGGATTCGTGAATGTCCTGCCAAAAGGTGGGGTTGCATGATTCCAAAGTTGAAGGAGGGGGTGCCACTCTGCAGTAAGTTAGGTGGGATGAGGGGGGGGGGGGGGGGATAAGGGTTAGTAGAAAAAAAGTCATGCAATTTTATACAACATGAACATCCTGGTGAGATGCTATTAAATTGCACCTACAAAATAGCAGCTTCATGCAATCAATACAGTATCCGTGAAATATAATTCCGTAGGTTGATGAAACTTTTCATAACCTTGAATGTGTTTCTGTAGCAATATTCAAAGTAGCATTCACATGAGATCATCTTCAGCACAGCCAGCCACCTACGCTATTATCTTATCAGCACGCAGAAAAGCAGCAGACAGCGATAAGCAGCAGTTTACCAAAGTTCTATGAGCTGCTCTCCTGCTCTTACCTCTCAGCAGTGTTTGTTGTCGTCTCACTGCACTGACTAGAGTGTAAGTGCATTTCCTACTCATTCCCCGCCCCGTGTATGATCATCACTGATCACAGAGACCAGTCCTTCAGTCTACAGAAAGGCTGCTCCTCACAGCGTCTCAGTCCTCCTTCCTGGTTTGCCTGACATTGCTCCGTGCACAGCACACTTCTGTCTGCTCCCTGGGAAGTCACACCCTGTTATTACAGCCAGACATTTATCACACAGCCAAAGCTTTTTCTTCTCGCTAAATATAGAAGCCAGGATGGCTCCGCAGTACATTCTGGATCTGTAGTCAGGTGTCAAGGCTGACCTTATCAGTCCATTCTTCCCCCAAAATGATTCTTGGAATATATAATAAATCTTCTGTGTGGTGTCATTGTATTGCAGACACTAAATATCATTCAAGTGGGACAGAAAGTGATCCAGAGCCAAAGCTTGGGATCAAAAACAGATAAGAGTGAAGCCTCAGGATTCTATTCAGGTTTCCCTAGCTGATATAATGGTGGGCATAGACGGGTCGCCCGGCGGCTCGATTAGCCGCCATATCGCATGCGCGCGTATCGATTGCCGCTCGTCCCCGCCGGTGGTCCTTATCAGCCGCTCGATTCCCTGCCATCGTCCGCCAGCGGGAATCGAGCAGGCGCGGGTCGAGCGGCATGATCGGGCCAGCTGAATTTTATCAGCTGGTCGATACACGGTACAGAAACGTACCATGTATCCCCAGCATTAAGCTCCCCGTTGCTGAGCGCGGCCCCCTCCACATCGGGGCCATGTAGCGCTTCTTCCTGAAGCAGGGCTTTGCAGTAGCCGCATGAGCCCACCCGTGCATGGGCAGTACCACAGAGCCCGCAGCTACGGCTTACTGCACATGCGTGGGCGGGCTAAGTCAGTATTATGCGGCCACGCTGGTGGAAGAAGAGCTGTGTGGTCCCGATAGGATTAGCGACAATGCATTGTCGCAAATCTTCGGGGCCACGCACAGCGACGGGGGACATCAGAGCAGCGGCGGTGGCTCCAGCTTCAGAATTTTGGGGGGGCTTAAAAGGGGCACAATGGCTGGCTGGCGGGGTTCAAGGTGGGGAACTTGCCGCGGCGACAGGAGTGGGCGTGGTCATGACATCATGTGGGCGGGGCTAACTGCAATATAGTTGTACAAGCTAATGTAGTTACATAAAAAAAATATGAAGTAAATGCACGTAATGACAGACAGCCTTTCACCAGTAAATGCATGTAATGAGAGACAGTGTTTCACCAGTAAATGCACATAATGAGAGACAGCGTTTCCCCACTAAATGCACATAAGAGACAGTCTTTCACCAGTAAATGCACATAATGAGAGACAGCGTTTCCCCACTAAATGCACATAAGAGACAGCCTTTCACCAGTAAATGCAGGTGTCACAGGAGCCCTAGGGGTCTGAATGCACTTAGCCTTCTAAACGGTGCCAGCGCACAGATCGTGCGAACTCTGGTCGCAGTCAATGCGCAGGAACCGTTAAGAATGAGCCGCAGACAACCCAGAAGGGAGCCTGTGAGACACGGGTAATTACAACGTACACACGATTCCACGGTATCTGCCACCACCACTGGTATGGGCCAGTGGACCCGATTTACTGACTGACTAGTCCTGCGAATAAAACGGTTAAACACACGGTATTCTGTCTAGCCAACAACAAACAAACAGTAGCGTATCTTCAGAGACCCGGGATCAGTTCTGTGTGTGCTGATAAGCAGGGTAGCGGAACAGTGAATGACTTGGAGGAAGTCTTTTATTCACAGCAATATAAATAATTAATATATACAGACAATTATTAAAATCAACAATTATTAAAACAGTAATAGCCAGTATAAAAAATAAAAGAAGGGAGAAAAATACTTAGTTCCTGGAAAGATGTCCCTTTTTGTGGGAAAAATCAGAGTTCTGGGTTTCAATCAAAGTTCAGAGTTCAGACCAGGTGGATGCCAGCATATCCTCAAGCTGGCACCGATGAGTTCAAGATGTTTTCAGGGTGGAGGACTAGATGGCCACCTGCTGGCCAGGTGCTTTTGATGAAGCTGGTTTGGGGGTGTGGCAGTGCCGGCCCCTCTGAGTCACCAACCAATGACAGTTCATTCCCTCTGAGAGATTTTAGGGCTAAACTTATGAAATGCTGTAACTCCTGAACCATTCACGTTATATTTAGGGGGGTAACAGCGTCATACTTGTTGGAAAATACAGATTAATATGACATCAGACACGGTTAAGCCAGCGGGTCAGGCTCCTGAGAAGATTCATATCTCGATAACCGGACGGTCTATACCAAGGAATTTCATATCCGCACGATGGCCAGATTTTACCGAACAAGACGATATGAATTTTATAGCTGTGCAACATATGGTTTTCGTATGCCGACAGGAAATTATATCACCCATGCTTTTCTTATGGCCCGTGCTCGGTGCCGGATCGGCTGGCTTTCTATGGCCCCCCTGTGGAGCCAGTTTCCTGGTCCTTTTCATGGGGACATCTGCTGTAGGGGGAATGAGCTGGGCCCTGCAGGGAGTCCAGCCATGTGCGACATTCCTGAGGGGTGAGGGGACTGCTCTGGCTCACAGGGGAACAGATCTCTGGATTTAAAACAACACAAAATGTAATTTTCGGATCGCTTGCACGACTGCTCAGATCCGACAGGGAGCGATCAGGAAAGCGACTGTGAATTCTCTAGATTCACCTGCGTTTCTCGCGGCTATTCCGTGACAGCAGGTAATGAGAGACAGCCTTTCACCAGTAAATGCAGGTAATGAGAGACAGCCTTTCACCAGTAAATGCAGGTAATGAGAGACAGCCTTTCACCAGTAAATGCAGGTAATGAGAGACAGCCTTTCACCAGTAAATGCATGTAATGAGAGAAAGCCTTTCACCAGTAAATGCACGTAATGAGAGACAGCGTTTCCCCACTAAATGCACATAAGAGACAGCATTTCCTGAGTAAATGCATGTAATGAGAGACAGCCTTTTACCAGTAAATGCACATAAGAGACAGCTTTTCACCAGTAAATGCACGTAATGAGAGACAGCGTTTCACCACTAAATGCACATAAGAGACAGCCTTTAACCAGTAAATGCACGTAATGAGAGACAGCCTTTCACCACTAAATGCACAAAAGAGACAGCCTTTAACCAGTAAATGCACGTAATGAGAGACAGCCTTTCACCACTAAATGCACATAAGAGACAGCCTTTCACCAGTAAATGCACGTAATGAGAGACAGTGTTTCACCAGTTAATGCACATAATGACAGACAGCGTTTCCCCAGTAAAAGCATGTAATGAGAGACAGCCTTTCACCAGTAAATGCATGTAATGAGAGACAGCGTTTCACCACTAAATGCATGTAATGAGAGACAGTGTTTCACCAGTTAATGCACATAATGACAGACAGCCTTTCACCAGTAAATGCATGTAATGATATAGATGTCCCCAGTATATGTAGCCAGGGGTATGTGTGCCCAGTATATGTAACCAGGGGTATATGTGCCCAGTATATGTAACCAGGGGTATATGTGCCCAGTATATGTAGGCAGGGGTATATGTGCCCAGTATATGTAGGCAGGGGTATATGTGCCCAGTATATGTAGCCAGGTGTATAGTTGTCCCCAGAGGTATATGTCCCAGTATATGTAGGCAGGGGTATATGTGCCCAGTATATATAGCCAGGGGTATATGTCCCAGTATATGTAGCCAGGGGTATATGTACGCAGTATATGTAGCCAGGGGTATATGTACCCAGTATATGTAGCCAGAGGTATATGTACCCAGTATATGTAGCCAGGGGTATATGTACCCAGTATATGTAGCCAGGGGTATATGTACCCAGTATATGTAGCCAGGGGTATATGTACCCAGTATATGTAGCCAGGGGTATATGTGCCCAGTATATGTAGCCAGGGGTATATGTGCCCAGTATATGTAGCCAGGTGTATAGTTGTCCCCAGGGGTATATGTCCCAGTATATGTAGGCAGGGGTATATGTGCCCAGTATATATAGCCAGGGGTATATGTCCCAGTATATGTAGCCAGGGGTATATGTACGCAGTATATGTAGCCAGGGGTATATGTATATATGTAGCCAGGGGTATATGTACCCAGTATATGTAGCCAGAGGTATATGTACCCAGTATATGTAGCCAGGGGTATATGTACCCAGTATATGTAGCCAGGGGTATATGTACCCAGTATATGTAGCCAGGGGTATATGTACCCAGTATATGTAGCCAGGGGTATATGTACCCAGTATATGTAGCCAGGGGTATATGTGCCCAGTATATGTAGCCAGGGGTATATGTGCCCAGTATATGTAGCCAGGGGTATATGTGCCCAGTATATGTAGCCAGGGGTATATGTGCCCAGTATATGTAGCCAGGGGTATATGTGCCCAGTATATGTAGCCAGGGGTATATGTGCCCAGTATATGTAGCCAGGGGTATATGTGCCCAGTATATGTAGCCAGGGGTATATGTGCCCAGTATATGTAGCCAGGGGTATATGTGCCCAGTATATGTAGCCAGGGGTATATGTGCCCAGTATATGTAGCCAGGGGTATATGTGCCCAGTATATGTAGCCAGGGGTATAGTTGTCCCCAGTATAGGTAGGTAGGACTTACCATGTATAACCAGGTGTATAGGTGTCCCCAGGAGGGGTGGAAGCGGAGAGAAGAGGAAGCCGTGTGGACAGCGGCGGAGAAGGGGGCCGTCTCCCCCCCCCCCCCTTCCCTCACCTTGGGGCTCCCACTCTCTGCCTCGCTCCCCCATCAGATATCAGCGGCTGGCGTCAGAAGACTTCCTCTCTTCCCAGCGCGGGAGAGAGAGATCGATCTGTGCGCCGCTACTCTGGTCTAGACTAGACCAGAGTAGCGGCGCACAGATCAGCCGCGCTGGGAAGAGAGTGAGTCTTCTGATGCCAGTCGCTGATATCTGAGGGGGGAGCGAGGCAGAGAGTGGGAGCCCCAAGGTGAGGGAAGGGGGGGAGACGTCCCCCTTCTCCGCCGCTGTCCACACGGCTTCCTCTTCTCTCCGCTTCCACCCCTCCTGCTGCTTGGCAACCCTGCGGAGGGGGGGCTTTTGCAGGGGCTGACAGCTTGTCAGCTGGGGCTTAAGCCTGGGTAAGCCCCAGTGTAGCGCCCCGCCACTGCAGAGCAGGGAGGGAAGCCTCAAAAGGATCTTGAAGCTTCACTCTCTTTAGGTAAGTATCTAAATTTTTTACCCGAGTTTTGGGTCGAGCACTCTTAGCCTTTATATATGTGTGAAACATGTTTCTAATAGATAAGACATTAGCTATACACTGAAGCTAATGCTTGGTACTCACAATTCCATTTTTTTTTTCAAATTGAATATTTCCAACAGTTCCGACCTGATTTTCGATAATTTTTTCTGATCGATTTTGGATAGAAGTGATTAGAAAGCGATTGGAATCAGATCGGATCTGTTAGAAATAATAGATTGTACCATCAATCTGACGGACAACTGCATCTTGTGTACAAGGCATAAGGTGTCCATCAATGATACAATTCTAGTACGATTTACCTTTTGATATGATAATTGAGATCAGAAATAATCAATCAGGCCCATAAATGTGATGAAAAAGTTAACCAATTGGATCATTTTAAATGGAATAGATTTGAAAAATGGATCTTTGAAACAATTGATAAATCAATTGTTTTTGGTCGATTAGTACCATCAACACAAGGAAGGTTTATCATTAGCTAAATTGTATAGTACTGGGCACCTAACGAATATCTATTAAAGGGAGTCTGAAGCGGGGAAAAAAACAGATACCGGTACTTACCTAAGGAGAGGGAAGGCTCTGGGTCCTATAGAGCAGAGCTCCCCAAGCCTGTCCTCAAGGCCCACCAACAGTACATGTTTTGAAGAAAACCACAAACATTCACAGGTGAGGTCGTTAGTGTCTCAGCAGAGCTGATTAAACCACCTCTGTGAATTTCAACAAAACATGCACTGTTGGTGGGCCTTGATGAAAGGGTTGGGGAACACTGCAAAGAGCCTTTCCGTTACTCTCCTGGTCTCCATGTTCACCCGTAGGTTCCCCATTAGCAGTCTCCGTCCGATCAGTCAGAGACTGCTCTCTACCGCTTCTCCGGTGCTTCAGGAGGCTTCAGAAGCACTCGAACTTCCGAAGATGGGCCACTCCAAACTGCACACGTGCGAGCGCAGTTGCGCATGCACAGTACAGAGTCGTTGGTCTTCCGGAGCCTTACGAGTGCTTCTGAAGACTTACGAAGCCTCCCGCTGTGGGAGATTCAAACTTAGGAGCCTGTGGGGGAACGAGGACAACGTGAAGAGAACGGGAAGGCTCTATAGGACCAAGAGGGTACTTATCCGTTAGCCGGGCGCATCCGGCAGGTGGCGCTGTTGTAGCGAATTTCATTAATGCTTAGTTAACGTAGTGCTGTGTGAATGGAAGCGCCGCAGGTGGCGCTAATTGCATTGATACGGCACATAACAATAACGGTGTTAATGGGAACTAATATGTATTTCAAGTGGCCGGAACTGGTACTTAATGCAATTAAAATGAAGGCGGCGGCAATGTAACAGATGAAGCCGCCGCCTTTGTCTGTTCTTCGTCTTCTTCTCCCCCTTTGCCCTCCTCTGGCTTCTATACAATGCTGGCAGCTGGGGGGGACACGCGTCTCCCCCCAGAGTCGTTCGTCGCAAGAAAACAAACAGGATTCCCTTCCGCGACGAACGACTCTGGGGGGAGACGCATGTCCCCGCAGGCTGCCAGCATTGTATAGAAGCCAGAGGAGGGCAAAGTGGGAGAAGAAGACGAAGAACAGACGAAGGCGGCGGCTTCATCTGTTAAATTGCCGCCGCCTTCATTTTAATTGCATTAAGTAACAGTTCCGGCCACTTGAAATACATATTAGTTCCCATTAACACTGTTATTGTTATGTGCCGTATCAATGCAATTAGCGCCACCTGCGGCGCTTCCATTCACACAGCACTATGTTAACTAAGCATGAATGAAATTCGCTACAACAGCGCCACCTGCCGGATGCGCCCGGCTAACGGATAAGTACCACCAAGAGCCTTCCCTCTGTGTTTTTTTTTTTTTTTTTTTCCCTACAGACTTACTGTGAAGGACATCCGAGGTGACATGATGAGATAGACATATGTATGTACAGTGCCCAGCACACAGATAACTATGCTGTATTCCTTTTTTTTTTTTTTCTCTCTGCCTGAAAAAGTTAAAAATCAGGTATCCAAGTGACAGTTTCGAACTACACCGTAGCCCTCACTGATAAGGAATTGCAGCTATAAAACACTTTCCTGGCAGTAAATGGTTTTTGATAGCAGAAAAGAGATAAAAAAACAGTCAATACTTTATAGATTTTAGCTCTGTCACGCTTAAATAAATGTGCCATTGAGAAGAGCCATGAAACAGTAAAAACTTAAAAAGTATATTTAAATTCAAAATAAAACTGTTGGATAACTCAAAAAGTCATTTTAGAAGCAGGCGTATAGATACAATTGTTTATCTCATATGTTTATTTTCACCTCAAATGTCCTTTAAGAACTATGGCAAACTTGACAAATGTTTGGTTTAATTGATCAAATATTGATTATGAAAAGTCATTATTATATCACTTGAGCGTAAACAGATATGCAAAAGGACACAGTCGTATTCTGCTGAATAGGGCTCAAGCTTGACACATTTGCATGCCTTTATTTGTCATTGCAAAATGCATTAAAAATGGAAGTCCATGTAAATTGTTTACTTTTAAAAGGCTCATTTACATGTAATATGAATTTTCAAGTGCAAAAAAAACCTGACAGCCTGCATTTTTTCTGACCCCGTCAGCGTTACCCTATTACATTAAGCTGCTGTGGAGAAATGCAAAAGTTTTTCCATTCAAAACATGCCCGGTGTCTGGAAAAGTGTGTGCACATTTTCTGTATATGTGTGAACACTCCCTGAGTGAATCTCTAGCAATCTAAGAGGGTAAACCAGATAAATGATCAGTATCAGCAAAATATGTGTTAAAAATCCTATCGAGTCTGGCCAGCTTTGCGTTGCAGTGCTACCAGCTTACCAGAGAAGGATTAAGACGAGACAGGGCCCTAGGCAAGGTATTAGTTTTGGCTCCCCATTATAGTCTTTCTGGTAAGCTGTGGTGGAACAAAGGTCAAAGAAGGTTGCTGCCAGGCCCCTTGACACCCGCTAGATCCCCGGCGCCTGCCTAGGTTGCCTGCAGTCTACCACAGTGCTAGCAAAGTTGTTACGCTCCCAGTGGGGCGTTGCATATACTGCAAATGCAAGATCACAATGAAGGGGAAAAGTCACAATGTGCGTTATACATGCAGTGTGATGCATACAGTGAAGCTTACAGTATATACAAAGCATGCTTCACTGCACCTGTTAATGCGTGCATTATATGGTACCACACTGCATACACAGTGTTATGCTGACAGATTCTTACTGAAACGCATTGCTAATGCTCCATTCTGAATGCACAATTTAATTATAATTTGCATTGTGTTATTATGTTGTCTGACGTCACCCACTACAACATTTCAATGGGAATGTAGCCTTAAAATAAACCTAAGGGTAAAAAAATGATACCTTGACGTTAAATAAGCTCTTCAAACACCTCCAGGCTCCTTATTACATCCGGCATCCCCGCCATCTTGCTGCTGTAGCCCCCCCATTCAGAACGCCAATGGGATCTCCAGGGCTTATGCACAGTCCATCCGCATGCCCTCTCTGTAAGCACTCTGGCACAGCTGTTGCCAGGAGCGTTCTGATTGGCTCTGAACTGCGCATTCCCAGAATGCTTTAGTCCACAGACCCTGTGCACAGCAATGCAGGAATGCAATCCACAATGGCACTTGGGCAGCGCATGCACAGGGATTTGCATGGTCCCAATCAGAGATGCAAATGGGGGCTACAGGCAGGATGCAATGTGGAGCCTGGAGGTGTCTGCAGAGCTTGTATATCATCAGTGAAAGTATATGTATATGTATATATATATATATATATATATATATATATATATATATATATATATATATATATATATATATATATATATATATATATATATATATATATATATATATATATATATATAATGTGTGTTTTAATTTTTCCCTCAGATGCACTTTTAGGACCCATTCACACCTAAAACCGCAAACCCAAGCATTTTGCGTTTTTGTGCGCAGTTTTTCCCCCTCCTGGCACTCCACTGTGCACTGCGTTTTTGTAAAAAGCGCTTTTCTAAGTGCTTTTTCAGAGCGGTTTTGTAATTCACTCCCTGACGCAAGTCAGAAGTGAATTCTTTGACCCAGAAAATAATAAATACAGTGTATTTATTCATAAAAACGCGAACGCAATCACTGCATGTTGTATTTTATCAGTATAAAGTGTGTATTTTTATGTGTGCCTTCATGGAAAAGCTGGTCAGGCCATTTATGTTGCTATGAGAGATTTTCAGTGAATCTATGTGATCAGCCTGGGCCTGAAGCAAAGCCTGTGTTTCATAAATGAAATGACAAACAGCAAAGACAATGGCTGAGTCCTCAGGCACTGACCCCAGCCCCCGCGAACGGCCATTGAGGAGATGTCTACTAGAGATGGCCCGAACGGTTCGCCGGCGAACTTCCGGGGTTCATGATCGCGGAGAACCGCAAACTTTTCCGGAAGTTTGGTTCGCCCCCATAGTGCATCATGAAGGTCAACTTTGACCCTCTAGATCACAGTCAGCAGGCACATTGTAGCCAATCGGGCTACACTCCCTCCTGGAGCCCCCCCCCCTATAAAATGCAGGCAGCGTCAGGCTTTGGACTAACTTGTGTGCCTGTATTAATTAGAGAAGGGAGAGCTGTTGCATAGAGAGCTATAGGGAAAGCTTAGGCTCTGGTAGGCTTCTTAGCTTGCTCCTTGCTGATTCTTTTTGCTAAAAAAGCACCCCTCCCTCAACAGCTCTTTTGAGAGCTAATCTTGTTCTTGTGATCTATTTTTTTTATTTATTTTTTTTGTGCGTCCCACTGACACTTGTGTTGCATAGACAGCCTTACTAATTCCTACTGTGTGTGCCACTGCCAGGCCCAGCACATTCAGTGACTACCTGTGTGTGTGACAGGTGCTCTTTGTAATACCCATCACTGCATATACCTACTACCTGTTGTTCACTTCAGTGCACCCACCTACCTACGTGAGCACACGCAGTGTCACTGTGCCTGTCCAGTACCTGTCTGTGTGTGTGATAGGTGCACATTGTAATACCCATCACTGCATATACCTACTACCTGTTGTTCACTTCAGTGCACCCACCTACCTACGTGAGGGCACGCAGTGTCACTGTGCCTGTCAGGTACCTGTCTGTGTGTGACATGTGCACATTGTCATACCCATCACCACATCTAACTACCTGTTGTGTTCAGTGCACTCACCTACCTACATGAGTGCACGCAGTGTGATATACCACTCCATGCATACCTGTTAACTGCACCTGTGTGACTGCACATTGTATTAGTCAAGTCAGTGCATACTTTTCACTTCATCTTCCCCCCCCCCCCCCCCCCCGATATGGACAAAACGGACAAAACACGTAGAGGCAGAGGCAGACCCAGAGGAAGGCCACCCGGCAGGTCTGTGCGAGGTCGTGCTGATGTGATTTCGTGCGGCCCTGGACCAAAGTACAATGCTCAGAAGAAGGCACGTCCCATCAACTCCCAAGATTGTCAGGACGTGGTTGACTATTTAACACAGAACACCTCATCTTCCGCAGCCACCAGCGCTACTACAAGTCCCACATCCACTACATTTGACAGTTCGCAGGAGTTATTTGGTGGGGAAATCACTGATGCACAGCCATTCTTGTTACAACCAAATAAATGCACTAAGCAAGTTGCACCACCTCATATGTCACTATGGACATAACATGTGAGGAGGAGGATGATGAAGTACCTGCTGCTGGTGCAGTTTTGGAGGTGTCTGAGGCAAGCGAAGCTGGGCAGGATGATTATGATTATGACGATGATACGGATGCCACGTATTTTCCCAATAGCAGAGATGAAGAGGGGGACAGTTCAGAGCGGGAGTCAGAGAGGAGTAGGAGGAGACGAGTTGCTAACCACAAATGTTCATTTATAACTGAATTATTGCAAATTTCCTTCTGTTTTAAGAAGGCAGTTACACCAAGCTTTGCTTTTTTAGTAGGAGGGCTTTTTGGTTCCTTTTATCCCCCTATACATTCCTAGTAGTTTGGGTCACCCTGAGCTGCTTGGTTACTCTGTTGTACTCGACCAAGCCCTATTTCATACAGCCTTATCAATCCCTACCATGTACTGATGAGGACCAAAAGTCCGAAACAGGCTGTCTACATGTGGGTTTGATATGGCTGTGTAAAACTTAAAGCTATAGGCTTGCTATAAACCAGCGGTTCTGGATGCTTGCTTGGCTTACCAAGGGCAAAAAGGGATAATTTGCATATTTAGTTGGTGTGCATTGTGGGTAACCACAAATGTTCATTTATAACTGAATTATTGCAAATTTCCTTCTGTTTTAAGAAGGCAGTTACACCAAGCTTTGCTTTTTTAGTAGGAGGGATTTTGGTTCCTTTTATCCCCCTATACATTCCTAGTAGTTTGGGTCACCCTGAGCTGCTTGGTTACTCTGTTGCTGAAATAAGTAGGGGGAGCTCATCATCAGAATCGGCTGGTGGCAGTGTCCGGCGCCATGTATCGCCACCTATGGACAGCCAGCCAACATGCCCTTCAACGTTAGCTGCTGATGCCACCATAGTGCCATCACCCCAGGGGGGCTCAGCATATTGGACATTTTTGTATGTCTCACATACCATGTGCTGGAGTGTGGTAATGCGGTGGGTGCGGGGGGAAGGTGCCTGACGGCCATTTCGCACTGTCACTGCGCTTCAACGGAAGCGCAGTGACAGCGCGAAACGGCCGTCAGGCACCTTCCCCCAGCACCCACCGCATCACCACACTCCAGCACATGGTATGTGAGCTATTTTACCTCTACAATTTTGTACTGTATTTGTGCCTGCTATTGGAATAAAGCACCTGCAGTGCCAATTGGCTTCCCTTCTCTTCATTCCTGATATCTGCTCCTTGTTTTTCATCAGAGCACGCAGTTTGCACCTGAGCAGGAGAAGAGAGTGTGAGTTTACCCTGCCTACACCCTTCCAGCGTCCACTGCCACCAGCTGCAGTGCCAACCATCCTCTCCTTTTTTCTTTTCCCCCCTCCTTTTGCTCACATTTTTGTATGTGTCTGCCTCAGATCGGAGCAATGCCATCTGTTCTCTCTGCCTCCAAAAATTGAGCAGTGGAAAGGCCAACACCCACGTAGGGACAAGTGCCTTACGAAGGCACATGGAGAAAAGGCACAAACTGCAATGGGAAGAGCACCTGAGCAAAAGCAGCACACAAAAAGCCAACCTTCTTCTCCTCTTCCTCCTTCAGGTGCATCATCTTCAGCCGCTTTCTCCCTTGCACCTTCACAGCCACCCTCCTCCACTCCGCCTCTGACCTTGAGCGGTTCCTGCTCCTCTGCCCACAGCAGCCAGGTGTCTGTGAAGGAAATCTTTGAGTGGAAGAAGCCAATTTCTGCCAGTCACCCCCTTGCCCGGCGTCTGACAGCTGGCTTGGCGGAACTGTTAGCTTGCCAGCTGTTACCATACCAGCTGGTGGACTCTGAGGCCTCCGTAAATTTGTGGCCATTGGGACACCGCAGTGGAAGATGCCAGGCCGCAATTATTTCTCTAAAAAGGTGATACCCAAACTGTACCGTGAAGTTGAGAGGCAAGTGGTGTCATCTCTGGCACTCAGCGTTGGGTCAAGGGCCCACCTGACCATGGATGCCTAGTCTGCCAAGCACGGTCAGGGGAGGTACATTACTTACACAGCCCATTGGGTCAACCTGGTGACCGATGGCAAGCAGGAAGTACGTGGCTGTGCAGCGGACCAACTTGTGACACCTTCACGGCTTGCAGGCAGGCCTCCTGCCACCTCCTCTCCTCCTGCTACATCCTCTTCGCTGTCGTCATCCTCCTCCTCCTCCTTGGCTGAGTCGCATTTCAACTCTACTGGTGCTGCCATCTTCTCTCCAGCTACACAGCCCCAGCTCCCCAGGGCCTATGCTGCATGCCAGGTACGACGGTGTCACGCCATCTTAGACATGTCTTGCTTCAAAGTGGAGAGTTACACTGGAGCAGCTCTCCTGGCTGCTGTTAACAAACAGGTGGATCAGTGGCTGACCCCGCACCAGCTGGAGATCGGCAACGTGGTGTGTGACAACGGCAGCAATCTCATTTCCGCTTTGAATTTGGGAAAGCTGACACATGTACCCTGCATGGCACATGTGCTGAATCTAGTCATTCAAAGATTTGTGTCAAAGTACCCAGGCTTAGAGAACGTCCTGAAGCAGGCCAGGAAGTTGTGTGGGCATTTCAGGCAGTCTTACACGGCCATGGCACGCTTTGCGAACATTCAGCGGAGAAACAAGTTGCTGGTGAGACGCCTGATTTGCGATAGCCCGACTCGCTGGGATTCAACCCTCCTTATGTTCTCTCGCCTGCTAGAACAGAAGGAAGCCGTCACCCAGTACCTCTACAACTACAGTAGAAGGGCACAGTCTGGGGAGATGGGGATGATCTGGCCCAACAACTGGACACTCATGCGAAATGCATGCAGGCTCATGCGGCCGTTTGAGGAGGTGACCAACCTGGTAATTCGCAGTGAAGGCACCATCAGTGACTTGATCCCGTACGCTTACTTCCTGGAGCATGCTGTGCGTAGAGTGGTGGATCAAGCTGTGGAGGAGCGTGAACAGGAACAGTTACGGAAGGAAGCATTGTGGGATCAATTCTCATCAGAACCAGATGTTTCCTCAACACCTGCGGCAGCACAGAGACACAGAGAGGGGAGGAGGAAGAGGAGGAAGAGTCGTGTGGGGAAGAGGAGTCAGACTCGGATGATGAGGAAGGTGTTTCTTTGGAGGAGGAGGCAGCAGAAGAACAACCGCAGCAGGTGTCGCAGGGGGCTTGTGCTGCTCAATGTTCCCATGGTATTTTTCGTGGCTGGGGGGAGGAGGAGGACTTTCCTGACGTCACTGAGGAAGAGCAAGAGGAGATGGATAGTACGTCTGGATCCAACTTTGTGCAGATGGCGTCTTTCATGCTGTGCAGCCTGTTGAGGGACCCCCGTATAAAAAAAAACTCAAGTGGAATGTGCTGTACTGGGTGGCCACGCTACTAGACCCTCGGTATAGGCACAAATTGGCAGACATGTTACCAACTCACCTGAAGGCAGAAAGAATGCAGCACTTGCAGAGCAAGCTGGCAACTATGCTGTACAATGCGTTTAAGGGTGATGTCTCAGCACAATGCAATAAAGGTACCACTACCAGTAATCCTTCTCCCATGTCCACACAGGCAAGGACAGGACGCGCCAGCGATCTCATGGTGATGTCGGACATGCGGACATTCTTTAGTCAAACACCTCGCCTTAGCACTTCCGGATCCACCCTCCACCAATGCCTCAACCGGCAGGTAGCCGACTACCTGGCCTTAAGTCTGGATGTAGACACTGTGAGCAGCGATGAACCCCTGGACTACTGGGTGCGCAGGCTTGACCTGTGGCCAGAGCTGTCAGAATTTGCCATCCAACTTCTGTCTTGCCCTGCCTCAAGCGTCCTATCAGAAAGGACCTTCAGCGCAGCTGGAGGCATTGTCACTGAGAAGAGAAGTCGCCTAGGTCATAAAAGTGTTGAGTACCTCACCTTTATCAAAATGAATGAGGCATGGATCCCGGAGGGCTACTGCCTGCCCAAAGACTAAGTCAGTCCCCACACACAGCATCTCTGCCTGCACGCCGTGTGACTGCCTGCCCCAAGACTAAGTCTCTCCCCACACAGCACCTCTGCCCGCAGGCCGCTTGACTGCCTTCTCCGCCACCACCAACAGGGTCCAGGACTCCAGGTGGATTCCTGAATTTTTAAGGCCGCTGCTAGCAGCGGGCGCTATATTTAATTTTTCTGGTGCGTGTACATGCCTGCCTAATTTTTCTGGCTGCACTGCAGCTGCAACAACAAAACAAAAGGCATGTACATGTGCCAATTCCCCTTCGTGATCATTACCTTGCCACGGTGAAGGGGTTTGCGTATCACAATGAAGCAATGACCGACGGCTATAGGAGCGTCTCGGGGGGTGGGGGGGTTTGCACACCCAAGATAATAAGGTCATTGCTTCATTGTGGACAGACCAAATTTGATCAGCTGGACAGTCACTGTTGTTCTATCATTGAGCTACCACAGCCCGGCGACCATATGGGCTTGAAAACCGCCACGGCCTGCACTCTCGCCATGGTGCGCACCAGTCCTGCATTGCCGTCACTACACAAACAGCTGTTTGCGGTGCGTTACACAGTGAGTTTGGTGTGTCAGTGTGAAGCAGTACTCTAATTACACTCCCTGATTGATGTATACACATGCAAGATGCTTTAAAGCTTTTTAGGCCTTCAATTTAGCATTCAGTGTGATTTCTGGCCTTAAAACGCTGCTTTGCGTCAAATCCAGATCCCCGGGACTTTTGGCGTGTATCCCACTCCACCATGCCCCCCTCCAGGTGTTAGACCCCTTGAAACATATTTTCCATCACTTTTGTGGCCAGCTAGTTTTCAAAGTTCGCCTCCCCATTGAAGTCTATTGCAGTTCGCGAAAGTTTGCGCGAACCGAACTTTTGCGGAAGTTCGTGAACCCGCAAACCGAAAATGGTAGGTTCAGGCCATCTCTAATGTCTACACAAGCTGAGAGAAGCCTGGTTTATCCAGTTTATCAACACAGTGGTTTCTAGTCCTGGCACGTACACATCCAACTGATATCTAAATGACCTACGAGGGAGGAGGGGTCTCTATACCTGGTATCCAGATAAAAGACTCGTTTTGGGATCTCTCTGTCTCTCTCTCCTGCCATGCTGATATAGACTTAAAGAGAAACTCCAACCTATAATTGAACTTTATCCCAATCAGTAGCTGATACCCCCTTTTACATGAGAAATATAATGCTTTTCACAAACAGACCATCAGGGGGCGCTGTATGACTGATTTTGTGCTAAAACCCCTCCCACAAGAAGCTCTGAGTACCGCGGTACTTTTGGCAGTTTGTTACAATGTAACAAGGTTCACAGACAGGAATTAGTTGTTTACAGCTGTCTGTAACAGCCAAAACAGCTAGGAGCAGCTACATAACCTGCCCACCAGGGCCGGGCCGAGGCATAGGCTGGAGAGGCTCCAGCCTCAGGGCGCAGTGTAGGAGGGGGCGCACAATTCATTCAGCTGTCATTCCTAATTGTGTTTGAAGCAGAAAGAAATAAGAAAAGGGGATACATAGCAGTGACTGCAAGACAGATAACTAGATATTAAGGTGTTGGGGAGGTTGTGGGCCCTGTGGCACCTTTTAGTCTAATAGCAATCAGTGTGTGACGGCTGGGGTGGGAGGGATGGGGGGGCGCACTTTGGTGTCTCAGCCTTGGGTGCTAGAGGACCTTGTCCCGCCTCTGCTGCCCACAGTAAAAATGTCACCATGTAATAAATGTCAGAATGTAAATCGGGGAGAGGAAAGATTTTACAATGAGCAAACACTGACTAAATCATTTATACATAATTATTGTAAAAATAAAGCACTTTTTTTACTACATTATTTTCACTGGAGTTCCTCTTTAAGATAATGGATTGAGGGCACAGCTAGCAAATGCGGTGTGTATGGATTGTAAGGTTAGCCTGAGAATGCTCGTAGCAGTACTGTACACTGAGCCCGCAATTATGTAATTATACATTGTATAAGCTGTAACTTGTACATATGTAAATAAACCCCTTTTATTTAACCCTTTGAAAGGACCTCAGGTGCCTGGTCATTAATATAGAAATAAGTAACGTAAGCTAAAGTACATGCTACACTGCACAAAGCGATTTTGTGAGCGTTTTGCATTTTTCATATACCTTCCATTATAGCAAAAACGCCCCCAAAAATGGTACATGCACCTCTTTGCTGAGCGGATTGGAAACGAGCCGCTCAGCTGTGAACTCTCTCATAGGAAATCATTGCATTATCATTTTGTGGGCGCTTTTTAAAATCACCTGCACTGGAAAAAAGGCTGAAAATGCCCCTAGTGCGGGGGTGCTCAATAGGTCGATCGCGATCTACCGGTAGATCGCGACCGCCTATTTGGTAGATCGCGGCCTCATGGCCGCGTCTTGTCAAATATCGCGGCCTTTTGGCCGCGTCTATACCTGCCTCGTGCTGTAACTGATCAGCCGCGGCTGTCAGAAAATGGCCGCGGCTGTCACAAAATGCTTCCCAGCGCACGGAGGGGAGAGGCGCGGCTGTCCGCACAGAGGTGTGGCTGAAGGGGAGAGGAGCCAATTGCGAAGCTTCTCCTCTCCCTCCTCTCTGATGGGCAGGAGTTGTGGCCACACCCCCTCAGGTTCCGCGGGTCTTCAAATCACGCGAGACACCGTTCCTCCATCTTGTGTTCTGAGACATGGAGACGAGAGGCTGCTCGGATACGCCGGAGAGGCTTTGAGGTGGGCACATAAGGTGGTGGTGGGTCGGGTCGCGGTCGCGGGCTTTCATGTCACTGGCTTTGAGGTGGGCACATTACGGTGGTGGGTCGGGTCGGGTCGGGTCGCGGGTGAGGTCGGGAGGATGATTACTGCATGGTAGCGGTATTTGCAGGGGGAAGGGGATGCCATGTGCTGCCAAATATGGTGGGAAGGGGGGCTTTCATGTTACTGTGTGGGGGGGTATTTTGTGCATCTGCTGCCATTCTGCTGCCAAAATATGCTGGGGAGGGGGGCTTTCATGTTACTGTGTGTGTGTTTGTGGGGGGGGGGGTCGGGGGTATATTGTGCATCAGCTGCCATTCTGCTCCCAAATATGCTGGGGAGGGGGGCTTTCACGTTACTGTGTGTGTGTGTGTGTGTGTGTGTGTGTGTGTGTGTGTGTGTGTGTGTGTGTGTGTGTGTGTGTGTGTGTGTGTGTGTGTGTGTGTGTGTGTGTGTGTGTGTGTGTGTGTGTGTGTGTGTGTGTGTGTGTGTGTGTGTGTGTGTGTGTGTGTGTGTGTGTGTGTGTATTTTGTGCATCTTCTGCCATTCTGCCAAATATGCTGGGGAGCAGGGCTTTCATGTTACTGTGTGTGTGTGTGTGTGGGGGGGGGGGGGGTATTTTGTGCATCTTCTGCCATTCTGCCAAATATGCTGGGGAGGAGGGCTTTCATGTTACTGTGTGTGTGTGTGTGTGTGGGGGGGGGGGGGGGGTATTTTGTGCATCTTCTGCCATTCTGCCAAATATGCTGGGGAGGGGGGCTTTCATGTTACTGTGTGTGTGTGTGGGGGGGGGGGGGTTATTCTGCCATGTGCTGCCAAATATGCTGGGGAGGGGGGCTTTCATGTTACTGTGTGTGTGGGGGGGGAGGGGGGTATTTTGTGCATCTGCTGCCATTCTGCCAAATATGCTGGGGAGGGGGCAATCAGCAGCTACTGTCCGGACTATGCATCCCTGGCAGATTCCATCCAGTGCAAGTCATCAGATTAGGTAAGAACCAGCAATGTTAATATCATAATTTTATTATTATTATATCTATATCAGTCATGGTTGTGGTGCAATTCTGATAGCAGAGTCCAAGATATCTACCAACATTTCCCATGCTACATTTAGCCTTTATAATGCTGTTATATGACTATACAAGACTTGTATAGTAATATACCAGCATTATTAATGCTAAGTTCAGTATTTGAAATGTTGGTAGATCTCCTGGCCTCGGCGAATTTTAAAGTAGCTCGCGAGCCGAAAAAGTGTGGGAACCCCTGCCCTAGTGTGAATGGGACCTAAGTGGATCCAAACTTTCAAAATAATTGTTATATTGACAATTTCAGTACCAGAAGTCTCTGCCCTCTTAATCCCTACTGGACCGGCATATTATCTTGGAACCTAAATAGGGATATGGATGTTGTTGTTTTTTTAAACTATACCAGTTGCCTGGCAGTCCTGCTGATCTCTGTGTCTGCAGTAGTGGCTGAATCACACACCTGTAACAAGCATGCAGCTAATCCAGTCTAACTTAAGTCAGAGCACCTGATCTGCATGCTTGTTGAGGGGCTGTGGCTAAAAGTATTAGAGACACAAGATCAGCAGCAGAGTCCGGCAACTGGTATTATTTTAAAAGGAAAAATCCAAAGCCTTTCTCAGTTTAGGTTCCCTTTAAGGAACATAGCCATTTTTATAATCAAGGAGCCACCAGCATAGATAGCCTGGCATGGGTTTGTACAGCATAGATAGCCAGGCATCGGCATCCCCAGTAGAGCTGGGTGTCCCCAGTATAGGTAGCAGCCATTACTCACCTCCCCAGATCATGCGAGGAGCAATTCTCCCCACCTCCTCTCTTCCCGACATCCAGCCCCACACTACCGCTAAGTTCCAGCTTCCGGCTTGATGCCGTCATCAAACCAGGACCCGACACTAGAGGCAGAGCGAGGCTGTATGCCGGGCAGAGAGGAGAGGGAGTGACGATCGTTGGAGGAATGTCAGGAGAGGTTAATCGGTCCTATTCTTCCTTCCTACTGCTGTCGACGCTTAGTGATCACTACTATCAGTGACGATCGTAGTGATCACGTGATCAGGAGCCAATCGCCATGACTCCTGATCAGTGAGGGGAGATTCAGTTGTCATATGACAGCTGAATCTCCCCTGTCAGGTGCGTATGATCGCATCAGTAGCGGCGGGACTTCAAGGACATTACAGTTACATCCTGTCTGAAGCAGACAGCCACACAGAGGATGTAACTGTAATGTCCTTGGTCCCAAAGGGTTTAAGGTCCAGAGACTTCTGGGTAAAAAAACTGGGCTCACTGACATCACGCCACACAGTGATTGGCTCATAGTGATCACAGGGCCAGGAGCCAATGAAATTGGCTCCTGACCAGCTCACAGAGCTCTGCTGTCATACCGACACCAGAGCGAGTGGGCTGCAGTGGCAGTAGAGTGGCACACACTGAGGTAGCGGTGGGAGTGTGTCAGAATCAGAATCAGAATCAGAATCATTTATTTCGCCAAGCATGACTGGGTCATGCCCGGAATTGGATTTGGCACGTACATAACTCAGAAGCAAAGTAAGACAGTGGATAAAAGCACAAACTTACAATAGACAATAGATAATAGCACAATAAGACAATAGATAATAGCACAATAAGACAGTAACACTAACAGATCGTGGACACTAGACAGCAAAAGAGGTGGTGACATAGTAGATACAGTATAGTTCCCTACTTCGGTTGCAGTTCAGGGGGACCTGGTGGAGTGGGGGGTACGTGACTGTAGTTTAGGAGGAGTTTAAGAGGTTGACAGCGGAGGGGAAGAAGGAGTTCCTGTGCCTTTCGGTCTTGGTGGCGATGACCCGAAACCTCCGGCCTGATGGAAGCCTGCTAAAGTAGCGGTGGCCCGGGTGAGATGGATCGCTTGTGATCCTCAGCGCTCTAGAGCGCAGTCTTGTGACGTAGAGGAGGTCGAGTGGAGGGAGAGGTTTCCCAATGATTTTCTCTGCTGTTCTGATAACCCTCTGTAGTTTGCATCTGTCGCCGGCAGAGGAGCCAGCGTACCAGACCAGAATAGATGTGCAGAGGACAGATTCAGTGGTGGCAGTGTAGAATCTTGTCAGGACCTTTTGGTCCATACCGAACTTCTTCAGCTGGCGGAGGAAGAAGAGCCTTTTCTGAGCTTTTGCCAGGGTGGAGCTGGTGTTGGCCTTCCAGCTCAGGTCCTTGGAGATAGTAGTGCCCAAGAGGCGAACACAGGGAACTCTTGACACCTCTGAACCGTCAATGTGGATTGGAAGTGGTTTGGGGGCATTCTTTCTAAAGTCTATGATCATCTCTACAGTTTTGGCCGTGTTGAGGACCAATCTGTTCTCCTTGCACCAGTGACATATTCTGTCAACCTGCTGGCGATAAGCCTGCTCATCGTTGTTTGTGACAAGGCCAACAATGGTGGTGTCATCAGCAAATTTGATGACCTTGACGGAGTCTGCTGTAGATCTACAGTCATTCGTGTACAGGGAGAACCGCATCGGCGACAGGACACAGCCTTGCGGCGCACCTGTGTTAGTAGTCCTTGGTTTTGAGGAGATGTCTCCCAGCTTGACTGTTTGTGACCTGTTGGTTAGGAAGTCCAGAATCCAGAGGCGTAGTGTTGAGTGGACCCCCAGTGCTGCCAGATCCTCCTGAAGTAAGCGTGGACATATGGTGTTAAAAGCTGAACTGAAGTCCAGGAGGAGGATTCTGGCATACGAGTCTGATCTGTCCAGGTGATCGCTGATGTACTCCAGGCAGATATTTATGGCATCATCCGTGGACCTGTTGGCCCTGTACGCAAACTGAAGGGGGTCCAGGAGAGGCACGGTGGAGAGTTTCAGAAGAGAGGGCCACTCTTTCGAGGGTCTTCATGATCACAGATGTTAGGGCCACAGGTCTGTAATTGTTCAGGTCGGTCGTGTGACGCAGTAATTGAAATCTACGCCCTGGCAGGGATAACAGGTCCCAAACAGGGCATAGATTTTAATTAGCAACGTCCGGAAGCTGTTAATATAGTACTAGTATAACCTGTGTTGTGAGCTGCTGCATGGATATTTAACCTGATCCAACGCAAGGCAACAAGATCAGTTCACATACGTCTGTTTGAAACAGATCCATTTGTTCAGTTTCCATGAGCGGAACTGAAGGCTGTGCAGTATGCGATAATACCGGACACAGAGACAGACCATCAAAGCTGCAAACAACGACGGGTTCACTTGAAGCTCATGCTGTTCGCTGCATACGTTACTACACTTTTATCTACTTACTATATCTGCCTTCTGTCTGGCACCTTCTGCATTCAGGTCCAATGCCACTGCTGCCACCACCACTTGGGTCCACTGTAGGGGACAAGCGCTGCTATTCAGATTGAAGCCCCGGCAGAAGCATGGCTCCCCATTGGATTGCAGACCAGTGGGAATTCTCCCTCCACAGGGAAGATTCTCCTTGGTTAATGAGTGGTGGACCAATGAGATTCCTCCTTGTGGAGGGTGGATTCCCATTGATCTGTTGCGAACCAATGGGGAGATAATGCTTCTGGAGGAGGGACCCTTATGGAAAGCGGGAAAGCTGGCAAACCCATTATGGTTACTCCAGCCACTGCAAATAGGTGAGACCTCTCCTATTGTGCTTTGCTCCCCTACCACTACCAATCACTACTCACAGATTGCTAAATGGCAATTATCTATATTTCCAGAACAAAACCATAATGCTTCTGTCAGAGCTCACATCTTTATAGCAGTTCTTGTCCCCTGCAGTGGACCTGAAGGGCAGTGGCAGCAGCGGTGGTGGACCCAAATGGTGACGACAGTGGTGAACCAAATGGGTGGATATATACCGATGAGTTATGTAAATGAGTGCCATCTGTTAATACCGGATAACACCATCTCAAATTCTCCTTTCGCTACACGTACTTCAAAATTATGTATGAATTCTTTCTAACAAACACCAGAATTTGCGTACATCGTGGGGTATTAAGATTTTGTGTAATAACATTGCATTTGCATCTACAGTTTCTAGTTTTTTTTTGCATTTTGCTTCTGCATTTTCAAATTGTATGGCAGTGTTGATTTTCTCCGTGAGTAACGTGTGAACTGAGCTTAATGCAAGTCAATGTAAACGTAGAAAAGTCGCACCTTTAATGTGAAAAATTACATGCAGTTTTGACGTTAAGTAAAATACATTCTCATGTAAATTGACTTCATTGGTATGTACAAAAAGAATACAAAGCCAGAAAAAAAATCGCTCACAGAAAAATCACAAAATTGGAAAAAAAAAGGACAAATAATGGAGAATTGTGAATGCAGAATCAGAGAGGGAAAAAAAACCTGTAGAAAGTTGCATGCAGAATTCACATAGATAAGTGTGAACACTTTGCTGTTTTATTAAACTATAAGCATAGTGTGAGTACCCTACCTATATATATTCATCCTGGTTGCAGTTAGAGATAATACTTAAAAAAAACACACACAAAAAAAAAAACAAGGGCTCGTTTCAAATGGAAACACTTTGATCTGATTTTGAATTGCTTCCATTTTTCCAATTGCAAGGACACTTTTTAAATCATGTAAATATTGGAACACTTTAGATAAAAATCTCAGGCAAGTACTGGATGTAAACAACCTGTACTTGCTTAGATATTAGCCAGGGCAAAAGAGTCTGCTTGAGAAAACTTAACATGCTCAAGCAAAATTATTTTTTTATTATTGGTTTTCTGAATGGCCAAACTATTTCCATAGTCAGAGTTCACCTCAGCTATACAAGTGTAACTGTTCAATTATGCTTTACAAAAAAAATAAAAAAAAAGGCTGAAGCTGGTTAAAGATGACCTAAACTCTTCCACAGGAGAGAAGGAAAACAGAAAAAAACAACCGTTTGTATCTAGAGATAACAGCCTGTCTAATTATCACTTATATCAGTGGTGCCCAACCTTTTTTTTTCCCGAGGGCCGCACTTCATATCAAGATAAATTTTGCGGGCCGGAACAAGTACATACACAATTTAAATATAAATCTTTAACATTTTTCTAGTAACCGTTAACATGGTGTTGGAAAAGGAAAGAAAACGGCAAACTAAACATTTTCGGGGTTACCTGGGTGTATGTGCAAAGGCTCTCTTGGTGATCCTCCTGCCCACCACAAGTGCTGTGCGAGCTGCGGGTAGTTGAGGCCTACTAATCAGCAGAAACTGGGGTCTCAATTAGTTGCCGCGTCCTAGCCGTGGGTGAAGGTCAGCGTGGATCAAAGTTTTTTTTTTTTCAGCTTGACCGGCTGGTAGGGTGTGATGTCACACTGTCCCCTGGGATGAGAGGCTAGAGCAGTGGCAACTCATCTGGGAAAGGAGAGCCGGAGCACGTGAGGAGAGCCAAAGCAAGAATTCGTGCTGAGGAGGAGGATCAGGGATTGTGTCATAGGTTTCTCGCATTCTTTGCAGTAGCGCTGTGATAGTTAGACTCTTGCCCATTGGTTGCTGCAGGAACCTCCCTCCAATAACAATAAGGCTGATTCCCATTGTAGGGTGATTCCTGCAGCAACCAATGGATGAGGGTCTCTAACTATCACAGCGCTACTGCAGAGAACGCGACTATGCTATGTAAACCTATGACATAGTATGACACATTCCCCGATCCTCCTACTCAGGACACTTCCGCGGGCCACAAAAGTCGGCTTCGCGGGCCTTAGGTTGGGCACAGCTGCCTTATATCAAAGCAATGAGTGAGGCTTTGATCACATTTAAAATCAAAATCACTGACGCCGGAGTTTTTCGATTTTGTGAGGGTTTTTTTTTTTCCCCTCCCGGCGCTTACCTGCGCGCTTCGATTTTTTTCTAAGCAGTTTTGCAGAGTGGATTGTTTGTTCACTTCCTGACGCAAGTCAGGAAGTGAACTCTTTGACCCAGAAAAGAATAAATACAAAGCACTTTTTAAAGCGTTTTGCGATTTCCCTATACCTGCCTTTGATGCAAATCGCCCAAAAAATGGTACAGGCAGCACTTTACTGCACATATCGAAAACGAACCACTTAGATGTAAACACTCTCATAGGGAATCGTTGCACAAGCGCTTTTAGGGCGATTTTTAAAATCGCCGACGCTTTAAAAAAACCGCAAAACGCCCTACGTGTGAACAAGCCCTCTCTGTTATTTGACCTGTCTCCAGTGTCTGATATGTCATGGTGTGCCATTCAGACAGGCTATATGTAAACACAGGATGTTAACCCTATAGTAGGCTAAGAGTACCAGTAAGTAACTACACTGCAGCATCTCTGAGGAGCTGTGTAAGCAGTAACAAAAACATGTTTTTTTTTGTAAAGGTTATTATGTTGTTGCTTATCTTTTAGAGCAGTGAGGAGACCTAGGTTTAGGTCCGCATTAAGTCTCGAACATAGTTGTAAAGACTGCCACCTACAAAGATAAGGACCATTTCTCTTGGGAGACAGTTCTGAGCCCGAGTGCTGTACAGACGCGTCACTAGTCTGTGGGTTAGTGACAGGGGTCTAGTCCTGGGAAAAGAAGTGAGTGGACTCACTTGGAGAACTCCTGCGTGGCGCACCAAAAAGTGGGCGTGGTCAAGCACACCGTGGTCATGGGTGGGGCCAAATATACATGACCTTAGCAGTGATGTAAAAGGTCTGCCGAGGAAGTTTGAGCTCTGCCGTAGTGTATCCCCCAAAAGTAGATGTAATCTGACAGCATTTCACCAAAAAGACACATAATCTGGTAGAAGTTCCTCCAAAATACAGATAACATGGCAGTGGTTCCCCCAAAATAGACAATGTGGCAGCAGCAGTTCCACCAACATACACATAATTTGGAAGCAGTTCCCCAAAATACGCGAAACCTTGCAGCGGATCACCCAAAATACACGTAACACCCAAAGGACATATAATCTGGCAGTAGTGGTCCCCCAAACATACACAATCTGGCAGCAATTCCCCAAAATACACGTAATATGGCAGCAGCCGTTCCCCTAACATACACATAATCTGGCAGCTGTTCCCCAAAATACATAACAGCGGTTCCACAAAAAATGCAGATAATTTGACAGCAGTTCCCCCAAAATAGGTACCCCCAGGTAGCCAGGTCTATAGGTGTCCCCAGTATAAGTAGCCATGAGTATAGTAGTCCCCAGTATATGTAGCCAGAGGTATAGTTGCCTAGTATATGTAGCCAGGGGTATATGTGCCCAGTATATGTAGTCAGGGGTATATGTGCCCAGTATATATAGCCAGGGGTATATGTGCCCAGTATATATAGCCAGGGGTATATGTGCCCAGTATATATAGCCAGGGGTATATGTGCCCAGTATATATAGCCCGTGAGATATGTTCCCAGTATATGTAGCCAGTGGGATATGTGCCCAGTATATGTAGGCAGGGGTATATGTGCCCACTGCCCAGTATATGTAGGCAGGGGTATATGTCCCCAATATAAGTAGGCAGGGGTATATGTGCCCAGTATATGTAGCCAGGGGTATATGTGCCCAGTATATGTAGCCAGGGGTATATGTGCCCAGTATATGTAGGCAGGGATATATGTGCCCAGTATATGTAGGCAGGGATATATGTGCCCAGTATATGTAGCCAGGGGTATATGTGCCCAGTATATGTAGCCAGGGGTATATATGCCCAGTATATGTAGCCAGGGGTATATGTGCCCAGCATATGTAGCCAGGGGTATATGTGCCCAGTATATGTAGCCAGGGGTATATGTGCCCAGTATATGTAGCCAGGGGTATATGTGCCCAGTATATGTAGCCAGGGGTATATGTGCCCAGTATATGTAGCCAGGGGTATATGTGCCCAGTATATGTAGCCAGGGGTATATGTGCCCAGTATATGTAGCCAGGGGTGTATGTGCCCAGTATATGTAGCCAGGGGTATATGTGCCCAGTATATGTAGGCAGGGGTATATGTGCCCAGTATATGTAGGCAGGGGTATATGTGCCCAGTATATGTAGCCAGGGGTATATGTGCCCAGTATATGTAGCTAGGGGTGTATATGCCCAGTATATGTAGCCAGGGGTATATATGCCCAGTATATGTAGCCAGGGGTATATATGCCCAGTATATGTAGCCAGGGGTATATATGCCCAGTATATGTAGCCAGGGGTATATATGCCCAGTATATGTAGCCAGGGGTATATATGCCCAGTATATGTAGCCAGGGCTATATGTGCCCAGTATATGTAGCCAGGGCTATATGTGCCCAGTATATTTAGCCAGGGGTATATATGCCCAGTATATGTAGGCAGGGGGTATATGTGCCCAGTATATGTAGCTAGGGGTATATGTGGCCAATATATGTAGTCAGGGGTATATGTGCCCAGTATATGTAGCCAGGGGTATATGTGCCCAGTATATGTAGCCAGGGGTATATGTGCCCAGTATATGCAGCTAGGGGTATATGTGCCCAGGTAGCCAGGTGTGCCCCCAGCAGGAGGGGAGCAGCGCAGAGAAGGAGAGCTATGGGGACAGCGGGGATGGGCGGACATCTCCCCCCCCCATCCCTCACCTTCGTGCTCCCCTTTCTGCCTCTCCCCTCCAGTGTTTTGAAGTGTCGGGCCCGGCGGCGAAAGTGGGCGGAGACTTACGGCGTTCCAGTCGCAAGGGACGCTCCGCTCTTTGTGCGGCTAGTCTGGTCTTCTAGCCGCACACAGAGCGGAGTGTCCCTTGCGGCCGGAAGAAGGCGGAAAGTCTCCGCCCACTTTCGCCGCCGGGCCCGACACTTCAAAACACTGGAGTATAGAGGCAGGAAGGGGAGCATGAAGGCGAGGGATGGGGGGGGGGAGGTGTCCGCCCATCCCCGCTGTCCCCATAGCTCTCCTTCTCTGCTCTGCTCCCCTCCACACAAGCCAGGGTGAACGGCGTCCACGCTGAAGAAAAAGTGGGTGGACGCCGTTCACCCGCATCCACGCAGGACTCGAAACCTGGTTAGCGACCTCAGAAAGCAGGAAAAAGTGTTTGACTCCTGTATAATAAGCCCCCTCTCCAGTATAACCCTCTCCACAATAGCCAAATTTGCCATTAGTGCAAGTCAGCACCCCTCTCCATAACCAGATCTGCCCCAAGGTTGATACAGTTGTGTCTCAAGTTGCCACTATATGGCGTCATAGATATGAAACACAGTGATTGCCACACAGGAAGAATCCCCGATTCTTGCACCGCTGATACATTGCTTGCACACTCCGCTCCACAAGTCAGGGGACGCAGGTAGTCTTGAGCAGCTCACTCTGCCCCCCATGCTGCAGGGGATGGAGGGCACGGACACAGCAGGGAGCCAGCCGGCAAGAGCAGGATCACTAGTGCACGATCATTACACTCCTTTGCCAGGAACAGAACCTGCTCCACCATCCGTTCTGCTCCACTGACTCCCATATAAGCCGAGGAGGTAACTTTTCTGCACATTTTATACTCGTGTATTTGGCTTGTACTTGAGTATATAAGATAATTGAGAGAACTGGCAGTTTAAATCCACCGTACACACTATAGATTCTTGGCAGAGGCGGAGAGTGTGGTCAGAGGCCAAGAGTGAGGTCATATGGATATTTAGCATCTTCTGCCAGAACATGCAAGAGATAACAGATGAGTATAGGCACAACTCTACAGTGGGATGCAAACGTTTGGCAACCTTGTTAATCGTTGTGATTTTCCTGTATAAATTGTTGGTTGTTACAATAAAAAAATGTCAGTTAAGTATATAATATAGGAGACACACACAGTGATATTTGAGACGTGAAATGAAGTTTATTGGATTTACAGAAAGTGTGCAGTAATTGTTTAAATAATATTAGACAGGTGCATAATTTTGGGCACTGTTGTCAGTTTATTGATTCCAAACCTAAAACCTTTAGAAATAATTATTTGAACTCAAATTGGCTTGGTAAGCTCAGTGACCCCTGACTTACATACACACGTAAATCCAGTTATGAGAAAGAGTATTTAAGGGGGTCAATTGTAAGTTTCCCTCCTTTTCATTTTCTCTGAAGAGTAGCAACATGGGGTCTCAAAACAACTCTCAAATGACCTGAAGACAAAGATTGTTCACCATCATGATTAAGGGGAAGGATACAGAAAGTTGTCTCCGAGATTTCAGCTGTCTCAGTTAACCCTCCTGGCGGTCTATTAAAAACTGCCAGGGGGCAGTGCAGCATTTTTATTTTTTTTTAAATCATGTAGCGCTACATGATAGCGCGCTGTGCAGCGGTATCCCCCCACCCTCTCCGATCTGCAATCAGGAAATCACGTTCAAAGAGCAGGATTTCCTGGAGGGCTTTTTCCGTCGCCATGGCGACGGTCGTGATGACGTCACCGACGTCGTGACGTCATCGGGAGTCCCGATCCACCCCTCAGCGCTGCCTGGCGCTGATAGGCTAGGCTGCGCAAGGGGTCTGGGGGGGGGCGGGGCAGCACGGGGGGGGGCGGCGAATCGGCGCGGAGCGGCGGCGATTGGTGTGCACACGCAGCTAGCAAAGTGCTAGCTGCGTGTAGCAAAAATAAAATTATGCAAATTGGCCCAGCTGGGCCTGAGAAATCCTCCTGCGCGGCTTACCCCGATCTACGTTCGGGGTTACCACCAGGAAGGTTAAGAACATATTGAGGAAATGGAAGACCACAAGCTCAGTTCAAGTTAAGGCTTGAAGTGGCAGACCAAGAAAAATCTCAGATAGACAGAAGCGATGAATGGTGAGAACAGTCAACCCACAGACCAGCACCAAAGACCTACAACATCATCTTGCTGCAGATGGAGTCAGTGTGCATTGTTCAACCATGCGGCACACTTTACACAAGGAGATGCTGTATGCGAGAGTGATGCAGAGGAAGCCCACAGCACAAACCGGCACAAACAGAGGCGCTTGAGGTATGCTAAAGCACATTTGGACAAGCCAGCTTCATTTTGGAATAAGGTGCTGTGAACTGATGAGTTATTTGAGCATAACAAGGGGAGTTATGCATGGAGGAAAAAGAACACAGCATTCCAAGAAAAACACCTGCTACCTACAGTAAAATATGGTGGTGGTTCCATCATGCTGTGGGGCTGTGTGGCCAGTGCAGGGTCTGGGAATCTTGTCAAAGTTGAGGGACTCATGGATTCCACTCATTATCAGCAGATTCTGGAGACCAATGTCCAGGAATTAGTGACAAAGCTGAAGCTGAACTGGGGCTGGATCTTTCAACAAGACAACGACCCTAAACAATGCTCAAAATCTACTAAGGCATTTATGCAGAGGGACAAGTACAATGTTCTGGAATGGCCATCTCAGTCCCCAGACCTGAATATAATTGAAAAGCTGTGGTGTGAGTTAAAGAGAGCTAGCCATGCTCAGAAGCTATCAAACCTGAATGAACTAGAGATGTTTTGTAAAGTCGAATGGTCCAAAATACCTTCAACCAGAATCCAGACTCTCATTGGAACCTACAGGAAGAGTTTAGAGGCTGTAATTTCTGCAGAAGGAGTATCTACTAAATATTGAAGTCTTGTTTTTTTTGTTTTTTTTTTGTTTGTTTTTTTGTGGTGCCCAACTTTATGCACCTTTGTTTAAACAATTATTGCGCACTTTCTGTAAAACCAATAAACTTCATTTCACTTCTTAAATATCACTGTGTGTGTCTTCTATATGATATATTTAACTGACATTTTTAATCGTAACAACCAACGATTTATACAGGAAACTCATGACGATGAACAAGGTTTCCCAAACTTTCGCATCCCACTGTATCTTCGTGTAACTTTACACATATATGGGACTGGGTACAGCATGTCTTGTTTTGTTCCATTTGCTACATAAGTAGGTTTAATTACCCAGTCTGTGACTGACTAGTACTACATTTGTGGCATTATGAGAGTGGATGCACACTAGATTTTATATGTAAGCCACTGTTATCTTGCTCAGTCGCCCCAAGTGACAATTTGGCTGCTTTAATCTCCTTCTTTCTTCCCCATAGATCTGAATGGAGAAGAAGATTGTGTTCTCTACATTATCACAGATATTTTACTAATTGCAGTGTAACTGTAGGGATTAATAACATACTGTAAGACTGATCTATCATTCACTCTAATATCTCCTGCAATAGCACTATAAAGCAATTTTGTCTTTGAGGTTTTTATGTTCTGTCCCTGAAATTGTGAGTACATTTTATTGACTCTACATTTTCTTATTGTCGTGACTTACTGCACCATCGGGGTTCCCGGTGTCTCTGCGTGTTTTTTGTTTCTATCCAGGGTGTCCACCCCCCTTTTTTTCACCCTACCCACGCACCCCTTTAGGATGCCACTAAAATAGAGTGCCCCCATACAGTGATGCAATAATAATACCAACATGATAGTTTCCCCCTGACGGCAGTGGGTCTCCAGTCCACACCACTAGTCCCCCATGTAATATGTGAATAGGCCGCATGCTAGAGGGTATAGCTATCTTTCCTTGTATTAGCTGACAGGGCTCACTACTCAGTTGCTCCGTATACGGCTACATTCTTCATCGTTGTGATGTCATGTGACTAATATAAGAACATCCAGTTTTCCAGCAGGAGTGATGAAAGGTAGCCAAACAGAGATGATTGGTGGACTAAATTGAAGTTAATAGGGTTTGGGGGATTTTCTAAATCTTATCTTCTGCTTACTGTAATGACATAAAGCAGAACGGAATAAATTATTCAGGATACCCATTTTTACCCTGGTTTCAGTGTCTTGCTTTTTATTTTTATATATTGTTGGATATTGGTATTCACCTCCAACCTCCCTGTGATGTTTAGCCTAGGGTATGATGTCATGCATCCTACTGCCCCAAAGCACTCTAGGAGATCATGTTCCTGCTCACTTCACAGAAGGAACAAAAACAAAGCCTCCCACAGTGCTTCACCTTACCAGCCGTATAGTTGCTGGCATCTCTGTGACATTTAAAGAACACCTGAAATGAGAAGGATATGGAGGCTGCCATATTTATTTCCTTAGTAGTGTCTAAATCACACACTTGAAACAAGTGTTCAGTAAATCAAGTCAAACCTTAGTCAATCATCTCATCTGCATGCTTGTTCATGGTTCATGGTTCATGGTTTGCGGCAACGATTTAGGGGTCGTCAGAAAGAGGAGAAAGAGAGCTTTAAAATGATATCCATCTTTCCAAAGTTACATTGTATTACACAGGGCGACTTTTTTTGCTGAATGGAGCTGCTGACTTTGCGAAAAAGTCGCCCTGTGAAATACAATGTAACTATGGAAAGATGGATATCATTTTAAAGCTCTCTTTCTCCTCTTTCTGACGACACCTAAATCGTCGCCCTACGCCTTTTTGTTTTATCTATTTTCGCGATTGAAATTGCGGCCGCGAAAATAGCGAAAACTAAAAGGCGTAGGGTGGCGGTTTATATATCATTGGAAAGAGGAGAAAAAGAGCTTTAAAATGATATGCATCTTTCCATAGTTTTTGCACTGCTCGGAGTCCCTTTTAAGTGATAGACCTGTTATGGTAATGAATACTATGAAACATGCTGTTAGCAATGATGCATTTTACCACAACTGCATTGAGGAGGCTGCAGAAATTGTTGTAATATATAGAGAAGTCTGATTTAATTACAGTGATCTCCAACCATTTCTAGTGAGGATGTCATAAGTAATGCTTTAGATCTGAACTGGATTAATAGTTTAGTAATAAGCGATTAGGGTGAGCCACTTTCACCTGAGTCATATCAGATTTTAGTACTGGTTGTTGAGAGGGTTTGTAAAGTAATGGTTGTGTGATTGCAGTTACATGCAACCCTTGCGGCTTTTATTTTTATTTTTAAGTTTATAAAAGATCAGTCTAAGTTTATAAAAAAGTATAAGCTCCTCAGAAGTATAATCTGACACACTGCTCTAATATCTAGAGGGAGGAACGCACGGCGGGGAGACCCTAGGCCTGGCCCCCCTCACAACCGCTGTGTGCCCTCCAGCTACTCCTGCAAATTCAGCTGAGAGAAAACATTAGTATCAAAGTCATCAAATGTGGCCTATGGAGCAATGGAAAAAAGTAATTTAGTAAGATGAGTCAATCTTTACACTGTTTCTAACTTCTGAACACCATCCCAAGCTTATGATCCACATTGTTTGATACCAACATTGAAACATGGTGGCAGTTCAGTCATGGTATAAGAAGCCATACTGTAGTATTCTGCCAGACCCATCATTACCCTGCAAGATTCCATCACTGGCAATGACCTGACTATTTTGTAAGACTAGGTCTATCCCATGGTGCAAAGTTTGTTCTCTGGCAGTAACATCATTCATCAAGATGACAAAGACCCTGTTCACACAGCCCACATCATCCAGATGATGTTTCACATCAGCCATGACCTCCACAATCGTACAACCTCAATATTATTGAGCCTTTTCTGGAAACCTGTTGAATGCGCTATCCACTTACTTCACCCATTACCGGAACTTACCAATAATTTGCATGAAGAATGGTACTTCTGACAACTATACAAGACCTCTATTTATCCATTCCAAGAAGAATGCTAGCAGCACTGAATGCCAAAAGGGGGTCCTACACCATATTATTCTTGGTTTTTCCATATTTTTGCACCTCATGTAAAAGGCATATGTATAGGTTTATTTTGTTTTTCAAGTGCAAGATCTCTACAACCTCCTTCTTCTGAGCTCCATAGGCAAACTGCAGTACATTGTCTGAAGGAAAGCTGTAAGAAAATCAATAGATTCACATTTACGATTTAGTTTCTACTAGGCTGCTATAATACTGCCAGTGTTAAAATTATGAGTTAAAATGATTCTTGCCTGTGATAGCTTGTGGAAAGCTAACATGGCAAGCTCTTATTTAATGCGCAGTGTTTTAGTGGTAGTGTGTGACTGCACTTAAAAGGTGCTGATTAATGAAGAAGTCACAACATACAGTATGTCATCTCTTGCGCTTCACTGCCATAGCCTTTCCTTCACCTCTAAGCCTCGATCAATGAAAGATGATCCTCTGAACCTGTGAAAATAGCCATTCCGTTTTCCATGCTTCTTGGTTTTCACATTAGGGGAATTTCAACTGAACAAATGTTCCAGATTCAAAATGAACCACGCGACAGGCCCTGATTGTGCCCATGCTATCCATTCAGCATGTTATGACCTTACTCAAAGTCCCCAGTCATGTGTTTGCTCTGCAGAGGCAGCCTTGCTTGCTGATACATAGGAACTGGAAACTAGTATTAACTCCAAGTGAAATTCAGCTGCCTAGAATCTGTGATTATACATCAGCTGGGGTAGCCACAGGCTAAATACTCTTCTGCATATTATGAGGTCACACAGAGCAATCTGTTTATCAACAAATTGGCAATGCAAAATACCCTATACTATGCAGTCAATTATTTCATACAACAATGAATCTGCATGTTAACGGAGATCATTTAATAACCTCTCAGCGTTGTCATCCTTTATACCAGTGTTTGTCATCATTATTTAGCATGTTCCCTTTTATTAAAGATTGTTTTGGCCAAGGGCCCCCTGTTGTGGGTAATATCTTCTCAGGTACCCCTTGGCACCAATATATTTGTTAGGAGTGCTTTGTAATTATGTATAAATGTTTTTCAAACATTCTTTGATGTTTGTTATAATAAATCTAATTATAAATATTTATTAAAGGACACTTGAAGTGAGAGGGATATGGAGGCTACCATAATTATTTCCCTTTAAAGTAAAGAAAAAAGTGCCCCCAGGGGATACTTACCCTGGGAGGGGGAAGCCTCTGGATCCTAAAGAAGCTTCCCCTGTCCTCCTTAGTACGATCCAGTGCAGAGACCCCCGAACCACTGTGCTGTGCCTGCATGCACTGCCAACAAGCTTGCTGGCGGATTTTCGGGGGAAGCCAGCGCTGGAACAGGGGTGTTTAGAAGAATGGAGGAAGCCTCTTTAGGATCCAGAGGCTTTCCCCTCTCAAGGTACGTACCCCCCAGGGTCACTTTTTTTTTTCTTACAGGTTCACTTTAAACAATGCAAATTGCCTGGCTGTCCTGCTTATCCTCTGCTTTTAATTTTTTTAGCCATGGGCCCTGAGCAAACATGCAGACCACATGTTTCTGAATGAAGTTTGACCAGATTTGCCACATGCTTATTTCAGTAAGGTGATTCAGACACTACTGATGCCAGAAATATCAGCTGGGCTGCCAGGCAACCAGTATTGTTTAAAATAAATAAATATGGCAGCCCCCATATCCCTCTCACTTCAGGTATCCTTTAACCTCCTGGCGATAACCCTGAGCTGAGCTTGGGGTAGGAAATAAATGCCCAGAGCGGTTATCCAGAGCTCAGCTCGGGGTAGGTAAATTCCTTGTTTTACCTACGTCCTGGAGTCCCGTATGCGATTGGCGCTGCACAGTGGGACTCCAGCCTCTCTCCCCGGCAGTCTGCCTTGTATTCTGGCAGCCGGAATCCCCATGTTCCAGCTCTTCTTCCAGGGACTCAGTGCAATGATGTGGCGTGACATCATCGGAGGCAGGGCGGCACAAATTTTTGTTGTAAAGATTTTTTATTGAGGAAGTAAAAAGGCACTACAAGTCAGTACTATACGTATCTATACATACAGTGGTTTGCAAAAGTATTCGGCCCCTTTGAATTTTTCCACATTTTGTCATATTACTGCCACAAACATGAATCAATTTTATTGGAATTCCACGTGAAAGACCAATACAAAGTGGTGTACATGTGAGAAGTAGAACGAAAATCATACATGATTCCAAACATTAAAAAAAAAATGCAAAGTGGGGTGTGCGTAATTATTCAGCCCCCTTTGGTCTGAATGCAGTCAGTTGCCCATAGACATTTCCTGATGAGTGCTAATGACTAAATAGAGTGCACCTGTGTGTAATCTAATGTCAGTACAAATACAGCTGCTCTGTGACGGCCTCAGAGGTTGTCTAAGAGAATATTGGGAGCAACAACACCATGAAGTCCAAAGAGCACACCAGACAGGTCAGGGATAAAGTTATTGAGAAATTTAAAGCAGGCTTAGGCTACAAAAGGATTTCCAAAGCCTTTAACAATCCACGGAGCACTGTTCAAGCGATCATTCAGAAATGGAAGGAGTATGGCACAACTGTAAACCTACCAAGACAAGGCCGTCCACCTAAACTCACAGGCCAAACAAGGAGAGCGGTGATCAGAAATGCAGTCAAGAGGCCCATGGTGACTCTGGACGAGCTGCAGAGATCTACAGCTCAGGTGGGGGAATCTGTCCATAGGACAACTATTAGTCGTGCACTGCACAAAGTTGGCCTTTATGGAAGAGTGGCAAGAAGAAAGCCATTGTTAACAGAAAAGCATAAGAGGTCCCATTTGCAATTTGCCACAAGCCATGTGGGGGACACAGCAAACATGTGGAAGAAGGTGCTCTGGTCAGATGAGACCAAAATGGAACGTTTTGGCTAAAATGCAAAACGCTATGTGTGGCAGAAAACTAACACTGCACACACCATCCCCACCGTCAAATATGGTGGTGGCAGCATTATGCTCTGGGGGTGCTTCTCTTCAGCAGGGACAAGGAAGCTGGTTAGAGTTGATGGGAATATGGATGGAGCCAAATACAGGGCAATCTTGGAAAAAAACCTCTTGGAGTCTGCAAAAGACTTGGGCGGAGGTTCACCTTCCAGCAGGACAACAACCCTAAACATAAAGCCAGGGCAACAATGGAATGGTTTAAAACCAAACATATCCATGTGTTCGAATGGCCCAGCCAAAGTCCAGATCTAAATCCAATTGAGAATCTGTGGCAAGATCTGAAAACTGCTGTTCACAAATGCTGTCCATCTAATCTGACTGAGCTGGAGCTGTTTTGCAAAGAAGAATGGGCAAGGATTTCAGTCTCTAGATGTGCATGTGATAAACAGCGGAAAAGCCGCCGCATGTTCTGGCAGCAAGGCGGCTGATTCCGCGTCTGATGCGGCGGTTTGTCCGCGTCAGCATGCGTCTGGTTTGTCTGGAGCTGGTGGTGCCCATGGGCAGAGTGGCGTGGGGGCCGCCGCATGTTCTGACGGCAAAGCGGCGGATTCCACGTTCAGTGCGGCGGGTTCCCCGCAACAACATGCGGCTGGGTTAGCTGGACCTAGTAGTGCACACAGATGGAGAGCTACGCGCGCGCGCGCCGCTAGACAGGCTCTTTATACCAATAGGAGGAAGATCAGCTGATCGGAACAGTCAGCTGATTCCTGCTCGGCTATTGATTGGTTGATGGGAGCTGGGCGGCGCTGTGGGGTGCCTTACTATATATATCTCTTGCTGTTCAGTTGCTGGTTGTCTGGTGTTGCGAATGCTTATGTGTTAGCACTCAGACCTTAGTCAGAAGGATACCTGACTCAGTCCAGTGTGGTGGAACCAGGAGGCCCTGGGAATCCACACTTAGCCAGTTACTGTTTATCATCTGTGTTATTCTCTAGCATAGTTCCAGGGTGTTGAGATCACGGCCCTCACACCCCAGACTAGGAATACTGTATACCATCTGTGTTATTCTCTAGCATAGTTCCTGGGTGTTGAGACCACGGCCCTCACACCCCAGACTAGGAATACTGTATATCATCTGTGTTATTCTCTAGCATAGTTCCAGGATGTTGAGATCACGGACCTCACACCTCAGACTAGGCCTTGTTCTGATATCTGTTATGACCTGTAGCTTTTCTGACTATTCTTCTGATCTCTGATTTGGTACTTTGCATATCTGATACTCTGTTGCCGACCCGGCCTGTCTGACCTTCTGGCTGTCACCCTTCGCAGGGTGTCCAGCCTTTCCGCAGGGGTCCCCTGCTCTTCAGAGGGGACACTGCTCCTTATCAGTCAGGGACTCCCTCTCCAGGTGTCCTTGACTGCAGTAGAGTCTTCTCTACTTGTTGGACCACCTGCTACCCGGTGGTCCAAAGGTTACTGTTGCACCAAAACACTTACACATTCAGGTGTCTAGAGGTTAGACATATTTGATTATTGGCGATACTGCAGATCCCCAATAATCAGGTATATCTGTATTCTTGGGGATACTGCAGATCGCCAAGGATCAGATTCTCTCTCTGCTTGCTGACACCAATCGTTACAGTGCAAAGCTGGTAGAGACATAACCTAAAAGACTGGCAGCTGTAATTGCAGCAAAAGGTGGTTCTACAAAGTATTGACTCAGGGGGCTGAATAATTACGCAGTCCCCACTTTGCAGTTATTTTTATTTTTTTAAATGTTTGGAATCATGTATGATTTGCGCTCCACCTCTCATGTGTACACCACTTTGTATTGGTCTTTCACGTGGAATTCCAATAAAATTGATTCATGTTTGTGGCAGTAATATGACAAAATGTCGAACTTCAAGGGGGCCGAATACTTTTGCAAACCACTGTAGTCATACTTGCAAAGTTATGTATATGACAATAGTATCTTTGTATACTTCAAATTATTAGTCTTACCTTGTATGAGTTCTAATAAGAAACGTCCTTCACCTTCCTAGATTTTTATGCTCCTCCTTATATTTAGCATGCGCTTTGTACTCGTAAGAGCAATTTTATACATCTCACAAATGTACTAACAGGAACTTGTGGGTATGTGACTGTTTTATGCTCTTGTTATACAGTTGTGAGCGTAGTAATATGATGAGCCTTAGTCATAGCTTATAACATAAGATTGACTATCAAACAGTAACTTGAACAAACAGTTATCATTAAAACAAACATTAAAACACACTAATATAAAGGGCTTTGGCCGAAATGTTCCCCTTATCCTAACAAGAGAGACATAGTATGAAACAAGTAATTATGCTTTATTTACTGTGTCTTTACAATAAGGAAGTGTGATTATTGTATTTCTTTTGTTATTGAGGTTTGACTATGTTGCACTCCTGTAAACATGCTCTTATCATTGATGGTCAAAGAAAATTCAAATAAAGTTTGTTGTAAAAAAAAAAACCAACACACTAATATAATTTGTTTCCTACTTCTTATGTATGTGCCCATATTGAGTTTATTGCCATGTTGCAATTTAGAAAGAACTAAGGTGTTAGCATTTTCCTGTCCATACTCAGCTGCCTTATGGTCAATTGAGGTATTTATTTGGCCTGTCTCATGTACTCCTGCCAGAGGTACCAGTTTCTTTGGGAGATAATCTGTCTGTTAACAGTTATTGCGAAAGAGGATTCATACTGGTAATTCAGTTTTACTATCTCAATAACTTGCTTAAAGGACTTCCGAGGCCAAATGTAGAAAAAAAAATGAAAAAGTTATATACCTGCATCAGTTTGGAAGGCACGGAGGACGCCGTCCGTGCCCTCCATGCTGTTCCGCCGGGTCCCCGCCTCTCAGTAGCCCCCCGAACGGCTCCCGACCTCACGGCCCGGGTCGGGCTCTACTGCCTGTACAAAGATGGCCGCCAAAGCTGGCCGCGGCTGCACAGTCCGCATAGTCGCGAGTGCGGCTGCGCAGCTCTAGGGCCAACCCCCCCCGATCCACGCTACAGGAAACAGTGGATCGGTTGGTTGGCCCTAGAGCTGTACAGCCGCAATCGCGGCTATGCAGACTGCGCAGCCGCGGCCAGCTCCGGCGGCCATCTTTGTACAGGCAGGAGAGCCCGGGCCGTGAGGTTGGGAGCCGTTCGGGGGCTACTAAGCGGCGGGGACCCGGCGGAATGGCACGGAGGGCGCAGACGGCATCCTCCATGCCTTCCAAACTGATGCAGGTATATAACTTTTTCATTTTTTTTCTACATTTGGCCTCGGAAGTCCTTTAATGGTGGAAGCTTCCGGCTTTTTCATCTGAGGAGGAATCTTCTGTATATGTAAGTTCAGGAGTGCTAGTTCAGGGAATAAATGTAACCTATAACCTGATACTTCCTCAATAAGCGTGAACATTTTCCTCCAGTAGGTCTGTATATATGGACAGCTCCACCATATATGCAGTAACGTTCCTTTATTCATACATCTCCTCCAACACAATCCATCTGACTTCTTGTCGAATCTTTTCACTATGCTGGGGGTATAGTACCATTGTAGTAGTATTTTTTGTGTACGTTCCCAGTGTGATATACATTTAGATGCCTTCTAGTTCCAGCTGATGGCATTCCTCAGGTGAAAGAGTAATCTTAAGATCTGATTCCCATTGCTGGATTTTGTTATTTCCTTTGATGGTGTTGATATTGTAAAACATAGATACTTATTTCTTTTTGTTTAACCTATATGTGAAGAAATTAATGATTTCCTTATGAAGCACAGGGCTATTCACGTTTATTGCATATATGAAGTGTTGTATCCTTAACTATTTATATAATTCTGAGTTTGGCATGTTGTACTTCACATGAATTTGTTGGAACGACATCATTACCTTATTGTTAAATAGACAAGACAATTTTTTTTACACCCATTTGCAACCATAAGGAAAGATCTATGTTGGAAATAGCACCTTATATTCAAGTTAGAGGGATATCTAGTATGTTAACATTTTTTCCCTGGGATGGGTTAAGATAGTACATTCTCCAAACATCTGTGGTGGCTTTGAGAGCTAAAAATTGAGATAGTGAGGAGGGGGAACATAATAGGGAATAGTATAGGTGGTGTTTCAAATTCTTGTCTGTATGGGCATTTTCTATTTGGACCCAGTGGTTTTCTTTAGGTTTAGCTAACCAGAAATACGACTGATCCATTACGGTAGCGCTCCAATAGCATTCCACATCTGGTACTCCCATTCCTCCTAATTTAGGGGAAGTAGTGAGAATATTTTTGGAGAATCTAGATTTCTTTTCCCCCCATATGAACTTATTTATGATCGATTGTAGTTTGGATAAGTATATTTTGGATAGGGGAATAAGCACCATACGGAATGTATATATTATAGGTAGCACCATCATACATATAATTGCTATTCTTCCCGTCCAAGACATAGGTATTTTACCGTATTCAATGCATAAGTCTGATATTTTTTTTCAACAATGGAGTGTAGTTTAGACTAAAGAAGCTGTTGGCTGAAGGCCCTGTAACGGTTGAGGAACTTTCTCCGTGATCAGCGGCGCACACAACGCGTGCGCTGATACGGCGGAAATCCTTCACAAGCGTATTTTGCAGGAACCCAGCAAAAGGTGCTACGCACCCGTAGAGGGAAATTCCTGTCGGCAGATGGCGCTAAGGAGTGCAGAGGAACCTATCCTCTGTACCTCCACAAATGCCAGACAGGAATTGTACGAAGCGCAGAACGCAATCGCAAGAGAAGCGATTGCGAATGAGAACAAGCAAAGGGACAGGTTGTATGTGTGTGCGCCAACCTAGTCGCCACCCCCCGTGCACACACAACAGCAGATATGAAATAGGAACGCGATCGCGAGAGGTGCGATCGCCAGACGTGACACAAGGCAGATCAGAACAGAATACGAGGTTAGCAAAGGCACAGCAAATAATGCAATGAGAATAACAAGGAAAATAACAAACGCTAACTGAACGCGAACACCGCACTCATTCGCAACAGTGCACGCGTTCGTGCGCGGTCTCCACGTGATAGGCACAATAGAGACAAGCACGCCTAACTAACCAAGACAAGACAGACACCACACAAACGCGCTTGCTACACAGTTGCCTTACCGCAGGCACCAGCAAGCGCACGCAAACAGACAGACAACGAGAATCGATCAAACAGGAACCACTGCTCTTACCGTCAGAGCCAGTGCGAACCAGGTATCAGAAAGATCCACTGCTCTTGCTGTCAGAGCAGTGTGATCCAAGCACACGACAAACAGAAGGAGTAACCAGCAGCGACCGCAGCCGAGGTTAGCTCCAAGATCCAGACCAGAGGAATCCACTGCCACTAACGCTAGGGCAAGTGCGATTCAGACAGACAGAACAGAAGGATCCACAGCACTAGCGAAAGTGACTAGCGCGATCCAGGAAGACAGAACAGAAGGATCCACAGCACTAGCGCAAGGCGAGTGCGATCCAGGTACAGAGTAGCAGGACAGAAGGATCCATAGTACTAGCGAAAAGAGGCTAGCACGATCCAGGGAAACAGATCAGAAGGGGCTACCAGCAACAACCGCTGTTGCGGTTAGCACCCAGACACACAGAACGATTTCCTGTCGCTGGGACAGGACCATCGCAACAGACAAACAAAACAGATAAACAATCCTAACTGCACTAGGGAAACCTGCCTAGTGCAAGTTCCAGGAATAACTCTAAGCTGATCTTCAAACAAAGAGAATGTCTGACACTCCTCCAGGAGTGTTTCACAGGAAGGAGTCCTTATGACCAGCCAAGCCTTGTGGGAAACAGATAGTACTTATAGAGCAAGCCCACAATGGATGTGGCTAGGCAATTTGCATGATAAACATATGCAAATTCCTCTGCAGCAAGCTGCAGAACTGACAAAAGGTCTCTCTTAAAGAGACCTGCAGAATGCAGACCTGAACAGTGGTCAAAAAGCTGCCTGTCTGCACAGGCAGCTGAGCAGATTCTCACAGGCCCAAGTTGAATAGCCAGGTATGTAAGAGATTTTTGGGTCCACTGGTAGGCGTACCTCTGTTTTAAGTTCTTCAGTTTATGAGATGGAATATTAAGACGGAGTATGTGAGATTTGGCTTCATTTACTTTATATAGTGAGATCTCACCAAATTGTTGCAGTACCGTTTGGATTTTTTAAAATGATTTTTCAATGTCTGTTATAGCAATTATCACGTAATCTGCATAAAGTCCAATAACATGGTTCACGTCTCCTATTTTCACTCCAGAGATTCCGGAGTGACTATGGATAGTCTCTGCTAGTGGTTCCATTACCAAATCAAAAATTAAAGGGGAGAGGGGACACCCTTGACGGGTTCCGTTAGTTATATAAAATGTATCAGACAATAGTCCTTCTGTATATACCTTAGCGGAAGGTTTTGTATATAGTGCAAGTATGGCATCTTGTATAAAGCCAGTTAACCCCATTTTATTAAGAACCGATTGGAGATACCGCCAGTGGACCCTATCAAAGGCCTTCTCTGCATCTGATATTAGAAGCAGAAAAGGTACCTTCGATCTTTCAACTGCCTGAATTATGTTTAAAAATCTCCTCGTTCCATTAAAGGCATTCCTGCCCCTAATAAACCCCACTAGAACTTGCTTTATAACTGATGGCAGTATATTCGCCAGTCTGTTGGCTATGATCGTTGCGTATAATTTTAAGTCTACGTTTAGTAACGAAATAGGCCTAAAATTGGCAGGGTTTTGAGGTTATTTGCCAGGTTTCGGGAATGTTATCACTAGGGCTTGCAGCATTTCCTCAGGGAAAACTCCTTCCTCGGAAGCTTGTTTGAAGACCTTAGTGATGTAGGGGGTAAGGGTTCTGCTGAAGGCTTTGGAATATTCACCTGTTAGCCCGACTGGGCCTGGAGACTTTCTTGTTTTAATTAAGGCGATGCCTCTGATAATCTCTGTTTCTGTTATGGGGTATTAAGACCATCCAGTTGCTCTTTTGAGGCCATTGGAAGGGAGATATTTTTTAGGAATGCATTGATGTTAGTTTGCCAGACTTGGGGGATGGTGAGGTCTTTTTCTAAATTATATAATGAAGCATACAATTCTGCGAATCTGTTGGCAATATCTTTAGGATTATGCAATTTGTTCCCCTGGTTGTCAAGAAGATAAGGAATTTTGGACTTAATTCGTCTGCCTTTTATCTGTCTAGCTAATATTGCACCTGCTCTGTTACCTTGAGCGTAGAATGTGATTTTGGTTTTAGACCACTGTGACTCAAAGTTAGATTTAAGTTCGCTAGATAATTCAGTCCGCAAAGCTTTAAGGGACTTTAGGGACTCTTGTGTTAGATCTTTCTTGTGTATCTGTTCTAATTTCCAAATTTTAGTGAGCAGCATAGTCATGTGGGCTTGTTTTTCTTTTTTAATTTTAGCATTTAGTGCTATACTTAATTCTTTAACATAACCCTTATGGGCATTCCAGATCGAGAATTGGGATACATTGAGGGTGTCATTAATGGCAAAATATTCTTCTAAAGTTGTTAAGATTTTATTTTTTTTATTCTTTAGAATTTAATAAGTAAGCTGGAAGTCTCCAGGGGGGATTATAATTAATTTTGTTGTAGTCTTTCAGGACTATATTAATTGGGGCATGGTCAGACCAAGTTATACTTCCAATCTGTGCTTCAGATACCTCTTGAAGGAGGAGATTATCTGTTAGTATATGGTCTATAGGAGAGTATGTTAAGTGTACATTAGAGAAGTATGTATAGTCTTTTTCGTTATTATGTATGCATCTCCACGGATCATATAATCCTTCTGCCCATAGTAGTTTTTGGAGGGTTTTGGCTTTAGATCTTTTGGGATTAGTTGTATCTAGTTTTGGGTCAATAATGGTATTGAAATCACCTATTATTATTATTAACCACCCTGGCGTTTGATTGTTTTGCGGCGCTCGGCCGCGGGTGAGTTTTTTTTTTTTTTTTTTCATCATGTAGCTAGCCTAGTGCTCCCTGCAGCATCCCTCCCACCCCTCCGATTGCCGCTGGCGATCATACCCAACAGGAAATCCCGCTCTGAACGGGATTTCCTGTTAGGGCTTCCCTCGTCGACATGGCGACAATCGGAATGACGTCATCGACGTCGTGACGTCAGGGGGAGTCCCGATCCACCCCTTAACGCAGCCTGGCGGTGATTGGCCAGGCTGCGCTATGGGTCGGGGGGCCCTCTTTCGCAGCACATATCGGCGGTGAGCAACGGCGACCGAGTGAAACATGCAGCTAGTAAAGTGCTAGCTGCTTGTTTTTAAAAAAAAAATGTCAAAGACCCACCAGGGGCTGAGCAATCCACCGTGGCGGTAATGGACGAGCTGAGCTCGTCCATACCGCTAAGGTGGTTAAATTACCTTTTTGTACTTGTTTGGCTTAGTGTATTCTGTGAATGAAGGGTAATTGGTGCTTGTTAGGTGCATATATATTGACCAAAGTATACATCTTATAGTTAATTTCAGCTACTAAAATTATGAAGCGACCTTGAGAGTCTATTTGTTGATAAATTTCTTTGTATTAACGTTGTTAGAAATTGCAATCATCACTCCCTTCTTTTTAACTGGTGCGGATGCTAATATGACAGTAGGGCACTGTGAGTAAGAACATTTAGGCGTTTTGTGAATCTGAAAATGCGTTTCTTGTGCGCACAGTATATCTGCTTTCCCTGTCAGGGCTTCTTTCCATAATCTCGTTCTTTTATAGGGGGAATTAAGCCCCTTGCAGTTAATTGAGACTATTTTCATAGTGTGAGATCACTTTTAATGTTCATATCAATTTGGTTATCTATTCTACTGCACAGAACCTGAAACACATTTTCAAATCTGTTATCTAGCAGCATCTTGGCAGGAATCATAGTTAATTGCAACGGCAATATACAGAGCAGGAAACATAAACACAAAGCGACAGTAAATAACAACATAATTAAACTCTCGATCAGAGTTATGAAATTATCTATTTCTTCTGACCATGAATTCATTTTTAGAAGTTGGAATTTTAACCATGGTGTGGGGGTGGAAATATGGACAACTCGACTCTTCTAATAAGTAGTCTTGTTGTCACAAACCGTTATATACTCAACTACCATAAAGCTTCATTTCTCGTAACCTGCGTGCATCTACGTCACCTTATTAATGTATGGATTATCAGTCTCCTGCATTGGATGTTGGTGACGGAGGGTTGAGTGAAGCAGAGTTAATGCCTTTAGGGGATAATTGTTTCTCTCGCCATCTCACTGTTTCCTAGTCAGTAGTGCATCTTGAGGGGGAGGAGTGGTTTGAAGAAGGGCTGCGGCCATCTTCTACTTGCTGATTGTCCCATTTTTTAAGTAAAGCTGATACCTCAGTCGGGTTGAGTGCAACACATATCTGTCCTTGTAATGTAATTATCAGCTTGTTGGGGAAGCCCCATCTGTATTGAATCCCAGCTTTCCTCAGATTTTTGGTCGCCTCTGTAAAGCTTTTGCGTAGGGACCCATTCATGGCCGAGATATTAGGAAAAAATGTAATGTCATTAAATTCGTCAGGTAGATTTGGGGGTTTACGCATTTGCGCCATCAGTTTATCTTTCACATGATAAAAGTGAATGCGTGCTAGAACATCTCTAGATGCTGATTCTGGTGCGGTTTTGGGTTTAGGAATTCTGTGAATCCTGTCTATAAGCAGTTCTTCTTCTTTGCAGTTAGGGAGGAGTATTTTAAATATGCGTGTTACAAAGTCCTCTAAGTCACATTCTTCACAAACTCAGGGATACCTCTAAATGTAATATTGTTCCTTCTGGAACGGTCTTCCTGGTCTATTATTTTATCTTTCATCCATTTGACTTGATCTTCTAGCTCAGTATGTGCATCCACTAGCTCATTGTGGGCTGCAGCATATTCTCCCATTTTGTGTTCTAAGTGATCTGTTCTTTCTCCCAGCTCATCTGTTTTTCTGCAATACAGTAGTTGCTCTATTGATGTCCTTTTGTAAGGTGTCTTGTAGAGATAAAAGCATGTTTTTCAACACATTATCTGTAACTGTATTATCATTTATGGGGAATAGAGAGAGAGAATCTGCTGCCTCATTGTCTGTGGTCTCTTGGTGCTGTAATGGCGCCTGTTTCTTGGGAGGCTGTGATTTAGGTGGGGAATTCTGCTCTGGGGTGGATCTCTTACCCCGTCCTGTTGTTTTCCCCTTGTTGCAGCTGCCAGAGATCTGGTCTGTCTCTGTTGTCTCTGCGCTGCATTAGGCTTGTTTGTCTCACCTCTCCTCTCTGCTTTGGCGCCATTCCCTTCTTCTTTCCCCGCCTTGGTTCCAGGACTGAAGAAGTCCGTCAGCTTGCAGGGGGAATTTATTCTCGATTTCGCCGCTGCCATGTCCACACTGCTTGCTGGGACCTGTATTGCCTAGGAATGTGCTGTTTAGGCACACAGGAGTGTCGGTGTGAGCTGTTTTAGGTGCTTGTCGGCAGGAGCTCTCTGTTCAAGCGGCCATTCGCGCTCGCGGCCAGGCCACGCCCCTGCGGTACAAATTTTTAAAGTGGATGCGAACCTTTGTACCAGGCAGAAGAAAAACATACAGAAATATATATATGTATACAGTATATATTAGAGAGAGAGAGAGAGAGAGTGAGTTTAGCCTTTCTGATCCCTCCTTCTGGACCCGGATCTGCTGCACAGGTAAACCTATAGAAATGCAGCATGCATGTATACAGAGAGTTTGGCTTGTCTTATTCCTCCTCATTTGTTTCTAATCACAAGTTGTAATTTAATCTCTTCCCTGTGTCACCTGACTGCCATGGCAGAGATGGCAGATAAGGTCATTTGAAAGCACAGGATGTTAGCAATATAGCCATTTGGTTCCCATCTGCTTCTGAGCTAACTGCTTCTGCCTTACTGTTTCCGATTTTTACCTGGATTTTGACTACTCTCTGCCTACCGCATGCACCAACCTCTGCCTGGATTTTGACTACTCACTGCCGGCCGCCTGCACCAACCTTGGCTCTGCCTGGATTTTGACTACTCCTCTGCCTGCCTTATTTGTACAGTCTCACAATTTTTTAAGCGTATTCATACATTTAATTATTTCAACAATTTTGTGTTCCAGTCTTTTATTTATTTATATGCAGAAGGTCTACCAGGCATTTATTCTTATTTTGGTGAGTTATGACTTAACCACTTGCCGACCGCGCACTCATAACGCGCGTCGGCAAAGTGGTAGCTGCAGGACCAGCGACGCAGTATTGCGTCGCCAGCTGCAGGCTAATTAATCAGGAAGCAGCCGCTCGCGCGAGCGGCTGCTTCCTGTCAATTCACGGCGGGGGGCTCCGTGAATAGCCTGCGGGCCGCCGATGGCGGCTCGCAGGCTAAATGTAAACACAAGCGGAAATAATCCGCTTTGTTTACATTGTACGGCGCTGCTGCTCAGCAGCGCCGTAAGGCAGATCGGCGATCCCCGGCCAATCAGCGGCCGGGGATCGCCGCCATGTGACAGGGGACGTCCTGTCACTGGCTGCACAGGACGGATAGCGTCCTGTGCAGCCCCGATCACCGGGGATGACAGATAGGAGAGGGAGGGGGGGAATTTCGCCACGGAGGGGGGCTTTGAGGTGCCCCCCCCGCAACATGCCAGCCAAGAGGAGCGATCAGACCCCCCCTGCACACCATCCCCATAGGGGGGAAAAAAGGGGGGCGATCTGATCGCTCTGCGTGCTGCCTGATCTGTGCTGGGGGCTGCAGAGCCCACCCAGCACAGATCACAGAATACTGCGCTGGTCCTTAAGGAAGGGGTAAAGGGTGGGTCCTCAAGTGGTTAAAGAGGAACTCCAGTGAAAATAATGTAATAAAAAAAGTGCTTCATTTTTGCAATAATTATGTATAAATCCCTGATTTACATTCTGACATTTATTACATGGTGACATTTTTACTGTTGGCAGGTGATGTAGCTGCTGCATGCTTTTTTGGCAGTTGGAAAAGTTGGAAACAGCTGTAAACAGCTATTTCCCACAATGCAACAAGGTTCACAGACAGGAAATTGCCAGGAGTACGTAATCAGAGTTTCTTGTGGGAGGGGTTTCACCACAATATCAGCCATACAGCACCCCCTGATGGTCTGTGAAAAGGAATAGATTTCTCATGTAAATGGGGGTATCAGCTACTGATTGGGATAAAGTTCAATTCTTGGTCGGAGTTTCTCTTTAAGAATTGGAGGCCTAAAATTCTTGAAAAAAATATACCACTTTTGGCTCATAATTACAGACAGAAATGCACTGCCAGGGAGGTTAAGGTTTGCTTATATACGATGCAGTATTCATTGTATCTCCAATCTTATTACAGTATAATGGTTTGACAATACCAAAATCTATTCCCTAGGCCGTACTAAAGTACACCTGGGGTACTCGTAGCATGTATTTGGAACCTAGGCTATGTGTGATGACTACACAAAGTGACAAATCCAAGACATGGGCCTCAATTCACTAAACTTATCTCCTGTCTTTAATAACTCTTCTGAGCTGTTTCTACAGTTATCACAATTATATCAACATGGTGATAACTGTAGAAACAGCTCAGAAGAGTTATTAAAGACAGGAGATAAGCTTAGTGAATTGAGGCCATGGTCTCTCCAAGTTCCTTGTAAAGGTAATCCCTCTAGCTAGATCTATGCCACCCAATAAAATGCACTACAATGCAGAATGCAGAGTGCTTTTATAGCAGTTATTTAGGGGTGCCCATCCTACATATTCATTTATTTATTTTTATTTGGCAAATGCTTATTGCGACTCTCATATGATCTAAATGACTAGACATACTGGACAGTCATGTTGCTGGATTCCACAGCAGTCATAAGTTCTGCCAAGCCTGTAGTTATGCTAATGACTTTAAAGAGAATCTGTATTGTTAAAATCGCACTAAAGTAAACATACCAGTGCGTTAGGGGACATCTCCTATTACCCTCTGTCACAATTTCGCCGCTCCCCGCCACATTAAAAGTAGTCAAAAACTGTTTTAAAAAGTTTGTTTATAAACAAACAAAATGGCCACCAAAACAGGAAGTAGGTTGATGTACAGCATGTCCACACATAGAAAATACATCCATACACAAGCAGGCTGTATACAGCCTTACTTCTGAATCTCAAGAGATCACTTGTGTGTGTTTACCTTCTGTCCCCAGCTTCTCTCATGCACTGAACATTACAGGCTTCCTGCAGACAGCTCTGCCTATGTTGTTAATTCCTCAGTATGTGACAGACCAGCTCCTTTCACAGCCTCCACAGGAGGATTTTTATCCAGCTCTCTTCTATCACTGATAAGATAGCAGAGAAGCTGCTGGCTTATGTAAATAAACCACACACTGGAGTGTGCATAGAGGAACAGTTCAACACTGAAGAACTTGGCAGCCTTCCAGACACAGGCCGACAAGTCTGACAGGGGAAAGATACATTGATTTATTACAGAGATGGTTATAGTAGAAAGAGCTGCAGCAAGCCAGATCACATTAGAATAGGTTTAGGAACTTGTAGGATGGTAGAAAAAAACGTTGTAATTTTTGTTACAGAGTCACTTTAAACCTGTCATTGCAAGAAGATGTCCTGCCAAGGACCTTATATATGTCAGTTATTTTTATTTATTTTGGGTTATCATCCTTAAATTGAACCTGAGGTGCAAATAAACTAATGATCTAAACAATTGTATCTATCTTCCTCCTGTTAAAAATGACTCTTTTTAAGATACCTCACACTTTTATTTCATGTTTAAAAATATAAAAAGTAGATTTAATGTTTTATGGTCTTTGCTCAATGACACAGCCTTTCAAGTGTCCCAGAGCTAAAATATGAACTATTGAACCATATGAACTAGAACAACAGGTAGGGAACTGCATGGCTGGTAAAACCTATACAATGTTTGGAGGAAACTACCTTATATACTCATGTATTAGCATAATTTTTCAGCACCAAAAATGTGCTGAAAAGTTACCCACTCAGCTTATATGGAGCAGACCGGATGGTGGAGCAGGTTTTGTTACTGGCAGAGGAGCGTAAGGATCTTGCACTAGTGATCCTGCTTTTGCCAGCTTGCTACATGGTGTGTAGAGTGCGCTGCTCAAGACTAACTTTGTCCCCTGACTTGTAGAGTGTGCTAGCAATGTGCAAGTGGTGCAATTATCACGTGTTCTTTCTGTGTGGCAATCACTGTGTCTCATATCTATGACTCCATCTAGTGGCGTCTTGAGACACAGCTACAACATCCTTGGGGCACATCTTGGTATTGGGAGAGCAGATGACTTGTACTGGGGGCACATCTTTCATTTAAAGAAGGTTATAAATCTAACGTCACAATCTCACCTCCTCTTCGTTCCAGCAGCGAATCAGTCACTCCCAGGAGCTGACGTAAACAATCGAGTGACTTGCAGTGTACTGATGGTGTCTCTGAACTTTCTGTGAGCTCGCGCAGACAGGTCTCCTCCAAAGTTGCCAAGCAACGAACGTGTATAGGATGCTCAGCGTATGTACTCCGGTGCCAGGACTGCTGACTGCTGCCAGGACTGACCTCTGCTAGTTTTTGATCACTCTTCTGATTATTGTGTGTGACCCTGGACTGTTTGACTACAATATTTGCCCGTATCACTGCCTAGTGAGTCTTGGTGGTACCACTGTCTTACACCTATCGGTTCCTATACCTTGCGCATTACGGCCTAGATGTAAATGTGTGCTGGGTAGACACAACTCACGAGGCTGAGCGGGGATGCACCACACAGGGTGAAGACTGTGGTGGTGATTGGGTCATAGACCCTGATATAAAACGGTGGATCCACTAGGCCTTACATCAATCTTCCTCTGGGGTGCAAGAACTAGACGATAAATGCACTGTATCTGTGTGTCGTACCTTCACTGCTGGTTGCAAATGACTAGAAATAATTCCAGTATCAGCTGGTTAATACAGTACTTCAGTGCAGTTGCTAAATGTACAGTTGCAATCCTGCTAATTGGAAAGGTGACATTAGTAGCTTTGATAATGAGATGGTATTCGATGGTGAGATAAAGGAAACAGTTTTGATGAGAAAGGTTATTTGTTATCTGAGATGCCTGTTACACAGTGTAAAACAAAGCATCACTGGACACAAAGATACAGTTGGAATGAAAAAAGGCTTCTTAAATGGCTTGTGAAGTGTGACGTCACCCTCCAATTCCTGTTCCCTTTCTCATGCAGTTTACCATTCAGCCTCAGACCCTGAGGGAATCGTGAAGGCAGTCAGCACTGCAGGCAAAGTAACCTTTTGGATTGGTTGGGGAGTCCACACACAGTTCAGTTTTGATTAAATATACAATCGATACAATCTGGGCTCTCATATAGAGGCCAGGTCACTGCCACCGATCCGCAATAAAGCGATTGCGCTAAATCCTGTAGGAAAAAGGGTTAATTTGACAACCTTTCTAGAGATAGCAAAACTACCAATATTAATATCAAAACAGTTATGGTAACGTCTCTAAGGTGATGCGAATCCTTTTGGCGGAGATTTTCAGAAGAGCACTTAGATGAACGATTTTTTTATAGTTTATTTAAAGAAATAATGCAGAACAAAAATATAGCAATAAAAACAAATTGATACAGAAATAATAAAGATTAAATAGGAAAATAGCTATTGATAGTCTGAGCAATTTGTCAAGTTACCGTGTCCTTTGCGATAATAAGTCCAACAGAAGATATAAAGTCCAGTTATGGAAAGTTCTGTAGAATGGGTAGAAGTCCTTTTATAATCCAGCCAAATCCGTGATGTTATAAGGATGGATGGAGTCTCTCTCTCCTCAGGCTGTGTCCAACAGGTTTTTTTAACCCTTTCTCTGCCAGAGGGTGTGGATGGTAACAAGAGATGTTCTCCCACCCTTAGCAATCTGACCTCAGGCTGAAGTCCCGCCCCAATTGTCTGAGGGACCGAATTGGCATTTTCTCCAATTATGCCATAACTCAGCGGACATATCACATAAAAACCAACATTTTACATTCCGTCATCCTGCTCTGAACCAATTGATATCAACTGTGGTGGGCCAGGGGTTACAGTGGCCTTAGATCGCCTTTGGGGTACTTGCCAGGCTCCCCACAGCTTTTGGCTAATGCCAATCGAACAAGTCTCCGTATATTGTTTCTTGGGTCATGTATACACCTCAATGCAAACAAATACTATTATTGCGCAGATATCTCAGTAAAAAAGATGGTTTATTAAAAGGTTCCACTCACATATTACAAGCAGGTAGTAAGTCTGTGGAGTGTGGGAACGGGCTCCACTCCGTGCGGCCTCCCGGGCTGGCCGCTGTATAGATGTAATCTCGGGTTTCCACTCGTCTCACCACGCCACCGTGTCCCACCGCTCGCCTGTGTTATTTCCACATGTGGCTCCTCCCTATCGATTTCGTCATGAAACGACTCATTCAGGGGATGGAGCCACCATGCGGAGATCGAGTTCATGGTGGCTCCATCCCCTGAATGAGTCATTTCATGACTAAATCGATAGGGAGGAGCCACATGCGGAAGTAACACAGGCGAGCAGTGGGATGCGGTGGCGTGGTGAGACGAGTGGAAACCCGAGATTACATCTATACGGCGGCCAGCCCGGGAGGCCGCACGGGGTGGAGCCCGTTCCCACACTCCACAGGCTTACTACCTGCTTGTAATATGTGAGTGGAACCTTTTAATAAACCGTCTTTTTTACTGAGATATCTGCGCAATGATAGTATTTGTTTGCATTGAGGTATATACATGACCCAAGAAAGAATATACGGAGACTTGTTCGATTGGCATTAGCCAAAAGGTGTGGGGAGCCTGGCAAGTACCCCAAAGGCGATCTAAGGCCACTGTAACTCCTGGCCAACCACAGTTGGTGAGTGTGGATCCTTTAGGGTGTTTCTGGTGGTGGTCTGAGTTTACATACAGAGAATATATGGTTGGAGCGCTGTTCTGGTATAAAGCAAGTATTTAAAGGACAGGACTGACTCAAGCCTGGTTACAGGAGCGCACCCATAGGACTGTGTGGCAAACAGGAACTGTTTTTCCTTCACAGATTTACCAGATTTATGTGGAATTTCTGTGTAGGATAGTATATGTGTCATATAGTATAAGAATCATATTGATTGTATCGAATATATCCGAATCATATTGATTGTAATATATATTATGTGAGCGCTGTATAATTTTGGTTGGCAAATGATATCAAACTTGCTTGGGCTGACACCTTCTATGACTATGGAGTTGATATCTCAGGCATAGAAGGTGGCAGATCAATGCTTGGCGGACTAGATACTTTCAGCTCAGGTTTAAGGCATCTCTGATCATTTTGATATGCTTGCCATCTACGGAACATTGATTAATTTAGTATAATGTCTGAATGACTATTCTTTCATTCCAAGGTGAATTAAAACTAATTTCCTCTAACTCTCATCAGGCTAGAGTAGGAATGTGGTGCTTAATGACTTTTACGATGGGTCCCTGTATCCTGCTTCTTATCAGAAGTTCTTTTTGAAGTAGATCTGGGCTATGTGGATCGCTGTGGTTGTAGGGTTTTTGGGGGTTTCCCTAGGGGACCATGACTTGTGAGGTGAGTTTGTTGTTTTATGGCACCCATAGCTAAGCTCTTCCTGGGAAGGAGAGGGATTGCTTGGCGATAAACGCGAGCATAAACAAACACTCACATTCCCCAGAGCAGGGCTGTGGGATGAAAAAGCACTGATTTTCTAAGAGCAGGCTAATGAATTTAAAGGGGTACTCCAGATCATATTTTGTGCGCCTTTTCATGCGCTTGCTGCAATGGCGTTCGCGAAATCGTGACAAGGATGTTGGATGAGTGCTTCTGCAATCTGCATAGATCCCAACTGTCCCTTTTTTTTAGGAGCAAATCTCCCTCTCCCTTTCTTCTCCATTACTCCCTCTTTCAGGACTGATGCGCAAATATTAAATAAAAAATATGTTTTAGATAACATAAAAAAAAATGTTACCGTATTTTCCGCCGTATAAGACGCACTTTTTCTCCTCCAAAAATGAGGAGAAAAAGCCCCTGCGTCTTATACGGCAAATGCAGGGAATCCCCGACTTACGAACACCCGCCGATACGAACCGCCGCTACGTCGGGGATTCCCTGCATGTAACTACCTGCTGTGTGGTCTGCGCTGCCCCTATGTGTTCCTGGTTCCCCCGTGTGGTCCGCTGACTCGTGCCCCTGCCTGCTTGTGTCCGCTCCCGCAAAAGTGCTCTACCCTCCCCGCAATTATGCTCCAGCCACGGCTCGTTTCAGCCACCCTCCCCGCAATTATGCCCCAGCCCCCGCTCGTTTCAGCCACCCTCCCCGATTGCGTGTACGCTGCCCCCGATATCCAAATAGCCGCCGCAGTCTTACTGTATCAGCGGCTCCCGGGATCGCAGCCCTGTGGTCTCCTGTCTCATCGCTCTAGTGATGGCTTCTGCAATGCGCGTCATCAGCAGAAGCCATCACTAGAGCGATGAGACAGGAGACCACAGGGCTGCGATCCCGGGAGCCGCTGATACAGTAAGACTGCGGCGGCTATTTGGATATCGGGGGCAGCGTACACTCAATCGGGGAGGGTGGCAGAAACGAGCGGGGGGGCTAGAGCATAATTGCGGGGAGGGTAGAGCACATTTGCGGGAGCGGACACAAGCAGGCAGGGGCACGAGTCAGCGGACCACACGGGGGAACCAGGAACACATAGGGGCAGCACAATCACACAACACACAGGTAACGGGGACACATGAGGGACAGCTATGGACACATGGGGGGCACCTGAGGACACATGGGGGGCACCTGAGGACACATGGGGGGCACCTGAGGACACATGGGGGGCAGCTATGGACACATGGGGGGCAGCTGAGGACACATGGGGGGCACCTGAGGACACATGGGGGGCACCTGAGGACACATGGGGGGCACCTGAGGACACATGGGGGGCACCTGAGGACACATGGGGGGCACCTGAGGACACATGGGGGGCACCTGAGGACACATAGGGGGCACCTGAGGACACATGGGGGACAGCTATGGACACATGGGGGGCACCTGAGGACACATAGGGGGCACCTGAGGACACATGGGGGACAGCTAGGGACACATGGGGGACAGCTAGGGACACATGGGACAGCTAGGGACACATGGGGACAGCTATGAACACATGGGGGGCACCTGAGGACACATGGGGGACAGCTAGGGACACATGGGGACAACTAGGGACACATGGGGGACAGCTAGGGACACATGGGGGACACCTAAGGACAAGAGGACCACACTGGGGACACCTAAGGACACAGGGGGACCACACTGGGGACCCCTGGGAACACCTGAGGGACACCTGAGGTCACATGGAGGACATTAATTGGTGGAGAACATCTACAAGACGCTCCAGTATTTAGACACACCAGGTTTAGTACACATTTTTTTTTCCCCTGGTTTTTGCCCTCTAAACCTGGGTGCGTCTTATATTCCGGAGCGTCTTATACGGCGCGAAATACGGTATATATATCTATAAAAAAAAGTTAGTTCTTTTTTCTTTTACTGAAAATGTGTTTAAAGTGAACCTCCCGACTAAAAATCTACTCAGCGGCACTGAAAAGACTTGGTGTTTCTTTAACAGTTTCACAGCATCAGAACTTTGTTTCTCTTACCCAAGCCTCATTTTTAGCTGCACAGAAGAAAACTGCCCTGGCATTTTTCCCCTGACGCTGTGCAAAGCATGATGGGGTTTCTGATGTTGTTGTTCTCCTGCTGTTTTGGCACAATTTTTTTATTTTGAATTTGAGATAGCCTAGCGTGCGCAGCTGGGAGGGATGATCAGGACACAGGACAGTTGGAACTGTGTCTCATACTCCCTGTCACCTCTTTTCAACCAAAAAGATGTCTGCCTCCATGAAAAAGATGGCTGCCTCCATGAAATCACAAACATTTTCCTGTTTTTTTAAAACAGGGTGGGTAAGAGATTATATTACCTATCTATTTTAATTAATATAACTAATGTAACTTAATGACAGTATGTTTGTTTAGGCTGAAGTGTCCCTTTAATTGACTCTAAACTTCATTTTCATCCTTTAAATTGGTCTATTTTTTAAATGTTACTATGAGGAAAATTTAGTGACGACAGAAAGCACAATTGAGGTTTAATTTCTAAAACAACAATTTTGATTATGAACTCTTTGTGGTGTCATTGACCAGGTGTGTCTCTTAAAGAGACTCTGTAACATTAAAAAGATCCCCTGGGGGGTACTCACCTCGGGTGGGGGAAGCCTCCGGATCCTAATGAGGCTTCCCACGCCGTCCTCTGTCCCACGGGGGTCTCGCCGCAGCCCTCCGAACAGCCGGCGACTGTGCCGACTGTCAGTTCAATATTTACCTTTGCTGGCTCCAGCGGGGGCGCTGTGGCGGCTTTCTGTTCCGAACTACACGGAAATACCCGATCTCATTCGGGTCCACTCTACTGCGCAGGCGCAGGAAACTTGCGCCTGCGCAGTAGAGCAGACCCGACGGCGATCGGGTATTTCCGTGTAGTTCGGAGCCGACAGCCGTCAGAGCGCCTGCGCAGGAGCCAGGAAGGTAAATATTGACGTCACCACTGCCCGGACTCCACGGAGGGCTGCAGCGAGACCTTGACAGATGGAGGACGGCGTGGGAAGCCTCATTAGGATCCGGAGGCTTCCCCCACCCGAGGTGAGTACCCCCCAGGGGATCTTTTCATGTTACAGTTCCTCTTTAAAGTGGAACTTTAAAGAGGAACTGTAAGCAGAAAAAAAAAAAATTCTCTCAGCCATGTCCAGTAAAAATGCCTGGGACGAACCATTTTTACTCCTGGCATAGTAACAGTTTTTTTTCTTTATTCCAGCAGTTGTAACTGTTACACAGTGCAGGCTGTAACCACCTTTTTTTTTTCTTTTAACTGACTGATGTCATCAGAAGACTCCCAATGCATGTGTGTAGAGAAGTGCAGTTAGGGAACTAGGAGGCTAGTGGTTTGTCTGTATATACAAACAAAATTGAATGGCTGTTGTGAAGCAGTTTTAGTAAAGTAATTGCAGCAGGGTAAATTAATAGAAAAAAGGCGTTTTATGGTGATAAACGAGGAATAGAGAAGATCAGGTCTATTTCTGTACTGTAAGAATCAAGTTTGCTTCCTAGAGCAGTGATGGCTAACCTTGGCACTCCAGCTGTGACAAAACTACAAATCCCATCATGCCTCTGACTCCCCTATGTATGCTTAGAGCTGTCAGAGTATTGCAATGCCTCCAGCTGGAGTGCCAAGGTTAGCCATCACTGGCCCTAGAGGGTGGGGCATAGAAAGTTTGTTTCATTGCTCTTCACTCAATCTGCAAAAAGCAAATACCTCCCCCATCTTATGCCTGGTACACATCATTCTATTTCCTGTTTGATAGTCGGGTAGAATTGATTATTTCTGACAGATCCGATCTGATTTCCGATTGTTTTTCTAGTCGATTTTCCGATCACTTCTATACAAAATCAATTGTGGATGTGGTAACCTTTGGCAGCTGCTGGATGTGAAGACTTTTTTTCTTCATTTTGACTTGGATACATTTTAAATCAGGTAGTGCAGGCTTTGGTTCTTTGACTTTTAACAGGTCCAATGTTTTTACTGTAAGCTGTGTTCTGTCAGTAAGGGCCTGAGTCCACTGACACAGTTATGTCAGCTTTTCAGTTACACACCAATGTTACAGATGCTGAAAAGCAGACAGAAGCAGACACAACTGAATTAGAGGTCTCAGGCCCTTAGGCTCCTTGTACACTATGGGGTTGATTCACTATAACAAATAGCGTGCCTTATCCGTTAACATGCCTTATCAGAGTTAGTGAGCCTTATCAGAGTAGCATAGCGAACGCTACAAACTTATGTCTGCTAATTGGCAATGACGAGAGCTCCACTCATCCTGCCCTGAGCCCCTGTGCACATTGCATTGCAATGGGTTATTTGGATAATGCACTGCTTTACAGTGGCAGTGAAGCATACTGTATGCATTGCAACGCATCGTATATCTAAGGTGTGATGTGACTTTTTGGCAGCATTGCGTTACGATTCTATACATATAACGCAACGTACATAGTGTGCAAGGAGCCTTAGCCTGTGGAAAGGGTGATGGGAAATTTGGGCACCTGCTAGCAGCAGAAGTTTTGGCACCACTGTAGGTGCCCATTGAAATTCGCAGTGAGGTGAAACTTGGGAACCTGCAGCACCGGTATTACAATAGGCACCTATGGTGGCATAGTGGTAAGCACTCTTGCCTTGCAGAGCTGGGTCCCCGGTTCAGATACCAGTGGGGCACTAACTGCATAGAGTTTGTATGTTCTCTACGTGTCTGTGTGGGGTTTTCTCTGGGCACTTTGGTTTCCTACTACCTCAGACAAGCTGGCTTCCCCCTAAATTGGCCCTAGACTACGATACATACATAGACATATGTCTATGACAGGGATTAGATTGTGAGTTTCCCTGAGGGACAGTTAAGTGACATCTGTCATTTGTCCTGGAATCTATCCTGGTATTTTGACCAGTTGCACACTTCTGCGCACGCGCGGCCTCGTCCACGGGCCAACGCCATGCTCCCATGCCCTGGAGCATACTGCGCATATCCCTCCTGTGCACATGAGCGTGCAGGAGAGCGTGGCTGATGGACAGCGAGGGAGCCCACATACTGTACCTCATAGGGCTGGAGGAAGCCCCAGGTAAGTATAAATATGCCCATTACTGTTATCTCAGGTTCCCTTTAAAGTGAACCTGAGATAAAAGACTTCTCAAGCTTTATACTTATCCCCTTTAGAGCCACTCAGTCCCTCGCTACTTCCCTGGGTGGCTCCTGTCCCCCAAAGTATGGCCCAGTAGCCTGGCCCATTGAGCGTATTGTGCAAGCGCAGAACGCTCCCAGCCATGGGAGCATGCCTGGCTGAGACATGCATGTGCGACAAAGCAAAACTCAGTCATACTACCAAGCCATGCTGCGGGGACAGGAGCCACCTGCAGAGACTGCGAGGGACTGAGCGGCCTCTAGGAAGCCCCAGGTAACTATAGTACCTGAAATGTCTTTCATCTCACGTACACTTTAAAGGACTTCCGATGTGACAAATATTACTCACCTGGGGCTTCTTCCAGCCCCTAGCAGCAGTCTCAGTCCCTCGCTGCAGCCCCAGTCCTCCATATTATCCCGCTGGTAAAGATCACGACCCCACCAGCGGGTTGTGTCTTCTGCGCCTGTGTGGGCATTCATGCACACCCTTCCATGTCATCTGGAGCGTACTGCGCCCGCGCAGTAGTTGTGCACAGACGCAGTACGTGACAGATGACGTGAACACGCAGCCCACGCAGGTGCAGAAGAGACGTCCTGCCGGCAGGGTCGCGATCTTTACTGGTGGCCAGCGGGACAACGCAGTGGACCGGAGCTGCGGCGAGGGACTTAGACTGCTTCATAGCTCCCAACTGTCCCTTTTTCGGAGGGACAATCCCTTTTTGGGAGCCCTGCCCCTCTGTCCTCCTCATTTGTCCCTCTTTCAGGACTTTATCCCTCTTTCTATGTAAATATATATATTTCTATACTAAAATGTGTTTGATTGACTATAAACTGTATTCCCAACCTTTAAATTGATATATTACTAATTTTAAAGTGTTACTATGAAGGAAAATGAACCAGGATAGAAAGGACCAATGTGGTTTGAATTATAAAACAACATATTTTTCTTATGAAATCTTTATGGTATGCGTGACTAAAGGCGTGGTGAGGGCGTTGCCAGGGGTGTGGCAGGGGCATGACTTAAGTGTCCCTTTTTCTCATCTCAAAAAGTTGGGAGGTATGCTGCTGCTAGGGGCTGGAAGAAACCCCAGGTGAGTAATATTTGTCACATCGGAAGTCCTTTAACCCCCCTGGCGGTATAAAAAATTCCGCCAGGGGGTGCGTGGCTTGACGCTGATCGAGGATGGCTGCTTAATGCTTTCTCTCCCGCTCACTGCCCGCTAAAGCATATAATATAACCTATTCTGGTCGGCCTTCGTAGCGATGCCAGGAACCCGAAGCCAGCAGAACATCACGGCAACCCCCAAAATCACTCCGACCCAGCAAGGAAAGACGGTACCCGAATTATTTAAGACGCAGAAGACGAGCAAGCAGGCCTCCAAGATGGCGCCGACGGGAGACGGGCGCACTACTCCTTCCTCCTCCTCCACGAATGGCACAAAAGAAAGCAGAGGACAGCAAAGAGCTATCACCTTAGCTGACATGCAACACTTCGCCAAAGATATCAAACCCTCGCTTCACACCGCCATCGCAGAGGTCAGGGCGGAGGTAGCGGCTATAGGCCCAAGACTCCAAGTCCTGGAAGAAGCAGACACTAGGCGGGCGGCGCAGCTGAAATTCCTCCGCACAGCCTCTTCTGACCATGAAACAAGGCTCCTTGACCACGCAAGACATCTGGAGGATCTGGACAACCGGGGCCGTAGATGCAACATCAGAGTGAAGGGGGTCCCGGAGTCGGTAAGCGCTGAGAGCATGAAAGAGGTGTTGGCCACCATTTTTAACAATCTCCTGGAGAGACCACCTGAGACGATGATTGCCTTTGTCCGGGCACATAGCGCACTCCGCCCACGTACCTTCGATACAGAAAGAGCCCGGGACATTATATGCTGCCTGGAGTCCTTTCAACTGAAGGAGGACATCATGCGTGCTGCACGCTTACAAGACGAGATACTTTTCAAAGAAGTACCCATCCAGCTTTTTCAGGATCTATCCGCTATAACCCTGGCTAAACGCCGAATGCTGAAACCTCTCTTACAAGCTCTAAAAGACAAAGGTTTAACATACAGATGGCGGTTTCCGTTTTCCTTATCAGTGACTGTCGGTAGCAAAACGTTTACTCTACGCTCCGCTGCTGGCACAAAGAAATTCTGTAAGGACCTGGGCCTACCTACGCTGGGCATTCCGAATTGGGATAAAGCCTCCCCGTTCCAGAATTCAGTACCTCCAGATCAAACATATAGCAGCAACTCAAGAAACACCAAAGGAAACTTTAGAGCGAGATCAGGAAGCAGAGAATCGGTGAGCCAAGACAACCCTGAAAGATCGCAACATGATTCGGACTCTACCGAGGACGAAGATTGAACATTTGCTGTCTGCACCTGACTCATCAAGTGGTAACTATACCTGGGGTAATCCTAACTTTCCACTCGCTCCTACCTTTACTCACGGATACCCATAAGGCCTAGACTCTCAACTTCTACAGCACACTTTCATTATGCAAATTTAACAGGCGGAATTGAACTATGTTGGTGATGTTTAACCTGTTTCCCTTTGAACTTGATGATATGGAGTCTATGAGAGAGATATAGATAATTCTTAAGGGTACCCAATGGGACATATTGGAGGTTGGGGGGTGGGGTGAATTAAGGGAGGGAGGGTTTATTGCTTTAATAGTTGATGTGATCTGTTGTTTGAAAGATTACTAGATTTGAAATGAGGCATCATTAATCTACATGTTTGTGATCATTTCTATATAGACGTATCTTTGATATAGCATAACTGTAAGCATTTGTACATCATTAGATAGCCTTTACCTCCTACAACAGTGTCCAGGTTTTGCCATTTGCTTCTTCATATCTCTTTCCCCCCTGCCTCCACCCCTCCTCTCTGATAGCTCATTCCCTGTTTGTGGATCCCCTGGGGTTTTTTTATGATCCTGCTCTGTTCCCACCTCTCTTGGAGTTCTTTGCTCTCCCTCTCCCTCACCGTGCTTGTGGTCATACCCAGGCTAAGGGGATATAGAGAATGTAGTGAAGGTAATTTTCAATCTTCTCCCCATATAGATTTAGCTATATATATAGATGTTAACTGGGTTTACATACACATAAGAATGTTTGCCTTATGGAACGGTGAGACTTTGAATACTTAGCTCTAGATAGATGTTTTACTTAGGTATCCCGATAGCTAAAATGGAGGCGCTTTTCGATACACTCGCACTAATAGAAGGCTGACCCGAACCTGTACTCATTTAATAATAGCGGGCATAGCGGACTTTTTATGATCCCTTTCTGGTAGATCAGTATTATTTTTACTAGTTACAACATACATAGTTGAGTGGTTTATTTTCTTCGACACGTTTTCCAAACCCCCCCACAGTGTGTTGAAAGATACACTGAATAGATACAACCCACAAAGGTGGTGGGCACGTCCCTCCAAGGCGTGCTCACGTGGGATAGTCTCTAACTCTTCAACAGTCACTACTGACTTGTGCTTCATGGTCAGAGGGGCTCTCTCTCAAGCCAGGACTTTCCTTTACCCTTCTCTTCTTTTCTTTTTCCTTACCCTGGTGCACACAATTATCTTTCTCCTACTGGGGCCTCCGTACCAGCGGAATTACCCTAACAACTCCACAAGTATGGTTCTAGAAGCCCATAATAAGCCTGGAAATGATCCACCCAATCTAGCATGGAAGATGGTCTCCCTCAATATAAATTGCATGAATTCGCCAGAAAAAAGGTCTATTGTCTTTGACTTTCTACGCAAAGAAAAGGTTCATATTGCCTTGTTGCAGGAGACTCACTTCCATACTAACCATATGCCCAGTAGATTCGACCAACGGTATCCAATCTCATTCCACGCCACATCGCCAACATCTAAAACTAAAGGAGTTTCTATCTTCTGTGGTCGAGATGTACCGTTCGCACTCGAGGAAGTGATGAGGGACCCAGAGGGGCGCTTTTTGTTTGTTAGAGGAAAAATCGCTGAGAAAGAAATCACATTAGCAAACATTTATGTACCCAATAAGCAGCAACCATCATTTATAGCAGCGGTTCTATCTGAATTAGCAATCTTCACAAAGGGCATGCTTATTTTGGGTGGTGATTTTTAATAAAGTTTCCCCAGATCTTAAAAAATTTCGCTGTAGCCTTAGATTTATGCTGTTCTGCATCAAATTTAGCTATGTACATCAGTGATTTTGTAGTGTCTATTAGATTTTTATGTGAGGGCTGACAGGAACTAATCCATAGTTTTAATATGCATTTTTTGCTGCCATAATAACAAAATGCTCCATGCTTGATAGTGGTTCCTCTTTGCTAGTGTTGGAGGGGTCTATACAATGAAATAATGCTTCCCATTGATTATAAGCGTGGGCATTTGAGGTGAGTGTTCGGCACACCCTCCACACCTTATTCCAAAATAGTTGTATAGAGGTACATGACCACAGGAGGTGGAACAGGTCTGGAGAGTGGGCCTTACATTTGGGGCATGCTGTCAAGTAATGTGATCCCAGGGGGATACTCTTAAAATTAAATGCATAATAACCTTTCAGAATAATTTTGAGTTGCATTTCTCTCCATTGTTTTTCCAAGTATAACCTTTTTAACTTCGTTCCATCCTAGTTCTATCAGAGGAGTTAAAACCTCTGTTGAAACATTGAGGCATTTTGCCCAATAAGCCAGATGTCTAGTTGGTTGGGTTTTAGTCTTAAATGACCTTACAAGCCGATATAGATCTGAGATCGATTTTTTTTCAGTAGGATTTCCCATAATTTCTAAGAACTTAGTGTGGTCCGGGAACAATATTGAAACGAGGTAATGTTTTATCTGGAAATATAGAAATTGATGAGATGTTGGAAAATGATATAAACTCCTAATAGCCTCAAATGTCATCAACTGTCCATTTGGATCCAAGATTTGTGACAGTTTCACTATACCTTTGTCTTTAAAAGAATTGGACATACTAGAATCACCTCCCAAAAAATCCGGGGATGACCATAGAGGCATCCGTGGTGACAGACAGCCAGGTAATTTCAGAAATTTACGAAGTTCACGATACGCTACACACGTGTCTCTCAATAATATATTGTGGGTGGTGATTTTAATGTTCCACTAAATCCTACCCAAGACTGCTCTAACGGCTCCTCTGTTCTTTCATATAGAGCCCTACAATATATCAAAACTAAACTGCAGAACCTGTCCCTCATGGATCCATGGAGAATATCCCACTCACTTGAGAAAGATTACACTCACTATTCTGCTATCCACAACAAATATTCAAGAATAGATTATTTCTTTGTCGCTCAGAGGGATTTGCCCTGTGTCAGAGAGACCTCAATAGGTTCCAAAACTATCTCAGATCACGCACCGGTATTCCTCTCCCTCACAATCTCTGCCAGGCCACCTAACATGTGGACATGGAAACTGAACCCAAACCTTCTATCAGACAAAGACAGACTTAGAAATATTTCAGAAGTTTTAGATGATTATTTCCATCTAAATAATGCACAACCATCATCAAAAATCTCTATTTTGGAAGCTCACAAGGCCGTAATTAGAGGACATTTCATTAAAATGGGGTCTAGTGTGAGAAAACGCGGAAAAGCCGCCGCATATGCCAAGAACGAGGCGGCTGATTCCGCGTCCAAAGCGGCGGTTTGCACGCATGGACACACGTCTGGTAGTATGGTGGAATGCGGAAAAGCTGCAGCATGTCCTGACAGCAAAGCGGCTGCTTGCATGCGGCGGCGTGTGCTTGGTGTGGCTGGGTCTGTTAGTGCACCTAGACAGATGGAGAGCTATGCACGCGCAGGCCTGAATGCAGGACCTTTATACCAGCAGGGGAAGTGTCAGCTGATCAGGAAGGTCAGCTGACTCCTGTAGGACTCATGATTGGCTGAATGGTTCGGGCGGGGCAGCAGAGTCCAGCAACTATATATTCTGCTGCTTGCCAGTTGCTGGTTGTCTGCCATTGCTAACACTTGCGTGAAGGCACTCAGACCTTAGCTAGACCCGACAGTGTGCCAGAACCGGCTGGAGCTGGGAATCCACACTGAGTCAGATTCTTGATAGCTTAAAGTACTAATTGAATGGTATTATTTGTTAGACCAGTTCTAGGGTGTTGAGATCAAGGCCCTCACACCCCAGACTAGGAATACTGTGTATCTTCTGTGTATTCTCTAGACTAGTTCCAGGGTGTTGTGAATACGGACCTCACACCCAGACTAGGTTGTGTTATTACTGTGTTACGTTAGCCCAGTTCAGGGCAAAGCCTTACATATTAGCAGCAGGGCTTCCTGCGTCCCAGCCTTGGTCCCTCGCTCAGGGGTCCACAGGCTACAGGAATATCACCCACCGCTCAGGGGTGAATTCCTCGGGAGTATAGGCCGCCAGCTCCTCTGGTGGTCTTTACTCAGAGTTGTTACTGTTGCACCAAACACTTACACTCTCCCTGGTGTCTAGAGGTTAGACATATCTGATTATTGACGATTCCGCAGATCCTCAATAATCGGGTATATCTGTATTCTTGGGGATACTGCGGATCGCCAAGGATCAGATTCTCTCTCTGGTTGCTGACACCGATCGTTACATCTAGATTAAAGAAGGAAAGAGAGGAGGGAGTGCTGAAACTGTCAACAGAAATCAAGACTAGAGAGGCTCCATAAACAATCTTTAGCGGTTGCTAAGTTAACGGAGTTACACAATGCTAGATTAGCACTTGACAAATTACTATACTCGGAGGCCAGACGTAAATTGATGACCTCTAAAAAAATCTTCTACGAACATGGCCACAAAAGTGGGAAATTGTTCGCTCGGGCCTTACGACAGCATTCCTCCCACTCTAACATACACTACCATCAAAATAACAAGCAAGAAAAACTGTACAAAACTGAGGAAATAGCAGAGGAGTTCAGGAAATACTATGACTCATTATATAATTTACAGGGACCAATTTCCAAAGCTAGTCTACCTCCCCACAGAGCCAGTATAATCACAGATTTCCTACTTAAATATGCTCCCCCAATCCAAATGGAGAATTCAGATCGTGAAGATCTCGAATCTCCTCTTAAGGAAGACGAATTTTTGGCAGCTGTAAAAGCTCTGAAACCTGGTAAAGCTCCTGGCCCGGATGGGTACACGAGCCAATACTACAAGGCCTTCTCTAACAAACTGGCTCCGGAATTTATAAAAGCTTTTCATTCAGTAAAATCAGATACAATCCCATCTAGCCAATTCCTAGAGGCACATATTGCGGTCATCCCGAAGCCTGGCAAAGACCCTCAGTTTTGCACTAACTATCGCCCCATATCCCTACTAAATCTGGACGCAAAAATTTTGGCCAAAATTCTGGCTAACCGCCTGCTCCCGTTTGTTGCAGGTTATGTGAAACATGACCAAGTTGGTTTTGTACCAGAGAGGGAAGCAAAAGATAATGTTATGCGAACTATTGGCTTAATGGCCTATGCAAGGAAAAAGGGAATTAAAACCTTTCTACTTTCTACTGACACAGAGAAGGCGTTTGACAGGGTGGCCTGGGATTATACCCGGGCCGTCCTGTCACGCTTGGATGTGGGAGATCCCATGTGTACATGGATAGGTCTTTTATATACAAATCCCTCGGCTCGTGTCAAGGTCAATGGCTCCCTCTCTGGTAGTATTCATATTACAAACGGGACTAGGCAAGATTGCCCCCTATCCCCTCTAATCTACATACTTACTCTTGAACCTTTTCTCAACGCAGTTAGGTCAGACCCTAATATTAAAGGACTGAACGTAGGTAACACCCACCATGTGGTTGCTGCATTTGCAGACGACTTACTATTTTTTCTCGGTGACCCTTTAACTTCTCTCCCCAACTTAATGCAGAGGTTTAAAGAATTTGGCAACATCTCTAATTTGAAAATAAATTTCCACAAGTCACAGGCGTTAAACGTTTCACTGGATCCGGCTACAGTACAATTATGCAAGACTAACTTTGCATTTCAATGGTCAACCGACTTCCTCAGATATTTAGGGATCAATATTACAAGTGACCTGAAGGGATTATTCGCAGCCAACTTTCAAAAGATTGGCAATACTCTACAATCTGACCTACAGACCTGGGGGAAACAAAACCATATTTCATGGTTTGGCAGAATGGCATCAATCAAAATGAATATCCTCCCAAGAATCTTGTACATTAGCCAATGTATCCCAATCGATCTCCTCCCAAGTTTTTTAAAATCTCTGCAAGCACAAATTAAATTTATATGGGGCAATAAGCCCCCTAGGATTGCCAGAACCACATTGTCCATACCCAGAAATTTGGGAGGCATGGGCTTACCGGATTTGCAGAAATACCATATGGCAGCTCAACTCTGTAGAATTGTAGAATGGGCCTCGGCTACCACAAGTAAACTATGGGTGGAGATCGAGCAGGAAACAGCAGAATGTAAGGCTGCAACTCTGGGTTGGTTTGACTACGCACAAGCCAAACAACTTGCCTGGAATAGTCCCCTCATGATCGCCTCAGTGAAGTGCATGAGACGCCAACTACGAACACTAGGTCTAATCCATACCACAGGCCCAATGACTCCCTTGTGCTGTAACCCTGCATTTGAACCAGCAAAGGATATTCCATTTATATCCTCTTGGGATAGAGGGGGGATACCGAGGGCTGGAGACTTTCTGACGCAGGGCAAAGTTAAATCCCTACAAGAGATTGTTTCAATGAGGCGAGACATTCCTCTATCCAAATGGCAGTATTTCCAACTGAGACACTTCTTGCACTCACTGATGAAGAGAGCCACATGGTCATCCGACTTGACAGTTTTTGAAAAACTGATCCTTTGCCAAGAACCACATAGACACCTAGTCTCCCAAATCTACCAGATGCTAGTTGCGACATTAATACCTCATAAAATCAAATACCAGATGACATGGGAAAAGGACCTGGGGGCGGAAATTGACAAGGAGCAATGGCAGAAAATTTTCCTGTTTTAATCATAAAGGCTCATTAAATGTTAACATACAAGAACTCGGATTTAAGATTTTATCAAGATGGTACAAGACACCCCAGATACTACACAAGATCTTTCCATCATCTCCAGATACATGCTGGAGATGCGATGCCCCTGCCGGAGATATGTTTCATATCTTCTGGTCTTGCCCTAAAATTGTTCCATATTGGACTGAAATTCATCGCTTGGTGGAAAAAATTTCATGTGAAAGGTTTGCCTTTGCTCCTGGCCGTTTCTTACTTCATGATACTCCTAACACAATTAAATCCTACAAAAAATCGATTGCCATTCACTTAATCAATGCAGCCAGAGCTATGATTCCTCTACATTGGAAATCTCCACAGGTCCCGAGCATCAAATCTTGGTTGAAAAGAGTAGAAGGAATAGAAGCTATGGAACATATGATCCTCCTATCCCAAGACAGAACAGAACACTATACCTTAGTATGGTCAGTTTGGAATGAATTTCAATGTTCAGAGGAATACAAACGAATTATGTCGGATGGCTGAGAATGACCTCTTTCACTCTTTTTCTCCCTTTCTCCCCGCTTTCTCGCTTTCTACCCGTCCTGGTGTGATGGATGAGCCCCCCCATGGGACACACTACTATGAACATATAACACAGATTATTGCCCAAAGCATATTATATAAATATGTATACCTAAATAAAGCTCACAGGAGTTACCCTGCCAAGCTTTATCCACCATAGGTACAGTCAGTAACAGAAGCATAGTGACAATGAGACTATAATGATGATACCACAATATTGATGTTATTCTATGCTATTTCTGTACCCTGTCTTACTGAAGATACATGTTACACATCGTGTATTATTTGTACTGTTGAGTTTTTCTTTAATAAAAATTGTGAAAAAAAAAAAAATTCCGCCAGGAGGCAGCGCAGCAGTTTTTTTTTTCTTATATCATGTAGCGAGCCCAGGGCTCGCTACATGATAGCCGCTGCTCAGCGGCATCCCCCCGCCCGCTTCGATCAGGAAATCCCGTTCAAAGAACGGGATTTCCTGGAGGGCTTCCCCCGTCAGCGCTGCCTGGCACTGATTGGCCAGGCAGCGCACGGGGTCTGGGGGGGGGGAGGCCGCGCGGCGCGACGGATAGCCAAGATCAGACCAGAGCAGCGGCACCAGAACTTCCGGCGCTTGAAGTGAGATGGAGGTAAGTTCCACCCACTGCCAAACGCCGCACAACACTTTGTTCTGGAGGGGAGAAGCAAGCGAGGGAGGGAGAGCCCTAAGATGAGGGAAGGGGGGGGGGGGAGACATCGGCCCTTCTCCACCGCTGATCCCACAGCTCTCCCTCTTCTCTGCGCTTCTCCCCTCCTGCTCACAGAGCAGCCAATTGGCCGCCCTTACGGACGCTGCTGATTTCCTTACAGAATTCATGGGCAGCTAAAATTGTAACAACATTTATGGAATGCCCGTAATTTTACGGGCGGTTGGCAACACTGACAGGCACAAACTGGTAACAAGGATAGACAAATAAAAGAGCAATCAAAAAAAATAAACCAATAATAAAACAAACTGGATATCAATAGGGATCAAGATGAGTACATTGAGTCAGCAACTGTTCATATGTAAACAAGAATGGAGGTATGGAGGGTAAAATATGCAACAAAAGGAAGGGATATACCATCATCAACAATACATAAATATGATAAACACAATTCACTCTATCGTGTGTCTGAGGCAGCCGGAACCCAGAAACTTGATCCAGGGATCCTAGGTCAACCTTGTCTGCCATCCTAGTATTAATACATTCAGAGAACATAGTCAACTTGCTTAAGAACCATAGAAAAGGAAAGGTGACTAGAACGCCAAAAAAACAGCAACGTGCAATTTAATGGCATTGACAATGTGTTGAGTCAATCTATGCTCAGGATGTCTGACACCAGGGGGTTTATAACCAAAGAGTAGGGTCTTGGGATCTTTCATAATCGATCTTTGAAAGACACATGTGAGAAGGGTGTTTACCTTCCAGTAGAGCCGAGATACCAAGATATATGTAGTAAGGACCCATCAGCACGACAACCCCTAAAACATAGCCGAGAATTATTTGGGTCCATGAGATGTAACCTGGTCGAGGTCAAGTAAGTCCTATGGAGGAGGCGGAGCAACACCTCTATATGGGTGCTAAAAAGGCTTCCTTTTGCAAGTGTCTCAAAAGAATCGCTCCAGTCCTCCATCTCCCACTCAAACTCCAAATACTGTTCCCATTTTAAAACAACAGGAGGTTTTACATCCTGGCGGGGTTGATTTAGGATAGAGTGCAGGAGTGAGATCAAAGGATCGTGTGAGCATGTAATTTCAAAATGCGTTCTGGGGTCATCATCTGATCCTTTAGGAAAAGAGTTTAGATATAGTTTTAGTGCAGATGTAGTTTAGTGCAGAATTTGAAATAGTTTGAACCTCTCAGATGGGGGAACATTGTATTTGAAGACCACCTGCACCTGGGTCGGAATCTTATCATCAATTAAAAAACCATGAGCGGTGAGAAGACCTCTAGAGCAGTGTTCCCCGACCCTGTCCGCAAGGCCCACCAACAGTGCATGTTTTGTGGAAATCCACAAAGGTAGTTAATCAGCTCTGCTGAGCCGCTAATTACCTCACCTGTGAATGTTTGTGGTCTCCTGCAAAACATGTACTGTTGGTGAGCCTTTAGGACAGGGTTGTCGAACTATGCTCTAGAGGGCCTCCATCTAAACGCCGCCAGGTCCAGTCCATTTGGGAAATCTGGATTAGAGGTAATCTGCTGAAGAGCAAGGGAAACGGATTGCAGGCGGTAACGAAATTGCACGGAACCTCAAATAGAAAGGGTATGATAGGTCACCTGAGATAAATTACAAACTTTCCTATGGCCCTCTTTCGAGGCCTAGAGGACTCTCTTTCAGGTGTATGGGTGCAAAATCTCATTTTCTATATCCACCCAAACAGGCACATGGTCTCCAGCATACACAAGGGGGATCTGGGCGAGCTGAGAAGCAACAAAATATATCTGTAAATAAGGAACAGAGAGACCTCCAAGATCTTGATGTAAATGCATACAGTGGAGGGCAATTCACTGGGAAGCTTCAGAGAGGCCAAGGGATGGGAATAAAGATGCTCCATGAGATTATGGAAGGGGCCTTAAATTCTGATTGTCCTAGTAGCTGCAAAAAAAAAAAAAAAGATCAGGTGAGGCTATTGAACGCCTTTTCCATATTAAGGCTGAAAATGATTAAAGGCTTCTTATACTTATTAGGTCCTAACCATCTGAGGAAGCCCAGTAGGTGGCCGATACTGGTAATGGTGTGGCCTAGAGGGTGACGTAATCTGAGCAAACATACCAGCAGCTACAGCTCAATACGCTGCTTAGGCGACTGAAAGAGCGTCAGGGACGCGGCGAGAACACATACTGCAGAGAAGAGAAGCGTGGTGAAGAGCCGGTGGAGGCAGGCCCGGATTTACATCTGCCTATAGGCAAAGATGTCCTGGCACCCTAGAATCCGCCCCTCCCTGAACCTACAAACCCACTCCGAACTGCACAGCAAGTGTGCTGACTGGCCCAGCTGTCACTTCTCTCTTACTTCCCTTGCCCGTCATAGGTAGCTACATAGGTAGCTCTTAGTATTTGGTGGCCAGAGCTATCCTCAGTATTGCGTAGCTCCTGACTGAAGGGACTGGGAGATCTCGTCAGTGGAATGCAGAGAGCAGGGTGAGTAACCTCTCATTTACACTCTCATTGGGACACTGCATATACTGTAGGAAAGGAGGGAGGTGCTCAGGGACGGGAGTGAGCCGCCTTTCCATCATCAGGTACCTGTAGGCACTTGCCTACAGTGCCTTATGGTAAATCCAGCCCTGGAGGAATACTGTTGCAGCCTGTGGAGGTGGTGAGAGCCCTCTCGGGCATAACTATAACGCTGTGCCGCCAACCTAACGCTATACTTTTATCAGCTGATACAAAGCAATATTGGACTTGGCTAAGTGCGCAGTTGGGAAACTCCTGTGATATATATCTAGATGGAGAGAGGCCTATTGAAGGGACTGTGACTGCATAGCCAATGAATTTAAGGCTAATACAGTGGGTTGCAAAAGTATTCAGCCCCCTTGAAGTTTTCCACATTTTGTCACATTACTGCCACAAACATGAATCAAATTTATTGAAATTCCACGTGAAAGACCAATACAAAGTGGTGTACACATGAGAAGTGGTACGAAAATCATACATGACTCCAAACATTTTTTACAAATAAATAACTGCAAAGTGGTGTGTGCGTAATTATTTGGCTCCCTTTGATCTGAGTGCAGTCAGTTGCCTATAGACATTGCCTGATGAGTGCTAATGACTAAATAGAGTGCACCTGTGTGTAATCTAATGTCAGTACAAATACAGCTGCTCTGTGAGGGCCTCAGAGGTTGTCTAAGAGAATATTGGGAGCAACAACACCGTGAAGTCCAAAGAACACACCAGACAGGTCAGGGATAAAGTTATTGAGAAATTTTAAAGCAGGCTTAGGCTACAAAAATATTTCCAAAGCCTTGAACATCCCACGGAGCACTGTTCAAGCGATCATTCAGAAATGGAAGGAGTATGGCACAACTGTAAACCTACCAAGACAAGGTCATCCACCTAAACTCACAGGCCGAACAAGGAGAGCGCTGATCAGAAATGCAGTCAAGAGGCCCATGGTGACTCTGGACGAGCTGCAGAGATCTACAGCTCAGGTGGGAGACTCTGTCCATAGGACAACTATTAGTCATGCACTGTACAAAGTTGGCCTTTATGGAAGAGTGGCAAGAAGAAAGGCATTGTTAAAGAGTAACTGTCAGGCTGCAGAAGCTAATTTAAACCTCTATTCTCCTGTGTTAAACAGTTTAGAAGGAAGCCCAAAAGCCATTAGTGAAGATAAAAATCTCAGTTACCTTTGATGTGTGCTTATCAGTAAGGCTGTTACAGACCCATAAGGACGCAAGCCGCATACTAAACTGCAAAGCATTCTGGGGCCCTCCCCTCGGCTGCTAATGAGACGTTACAGCAGCTTGTAATCAGTCCAGCGCGTAGCACTGATAAATCTCGGGGCAGAGTACACTGCAGGAGTCAGCTATTGATCCTAGCCACATGGCTCATTAATATTCACTGCACACTGTGTTATTCAAGTACGAGCTTATCTGTGATCAGGAAGCAGGCAGGACATGACGACACATTTGACAGAAAAACATGGAGCCTGCCATGAGCTGTCAGGAGCATCTATCTCTGCATATACTATATACAAATTCTGTGAAATCCAAACGTGGACAGTGAAATGCATATGTAATGTAAGTACAGCCAATCTTTAGCTACTGATATATGTGTTTATTTTCTCTGAGACCTTATACCTAACAGCTCCTCTTTAACAGAAAGCATAAGAAGTCCCGTTTGCAGTTTGCCACAAGCCATGTGGGGTACACAGCAACCATGTGGAAGAAGGTGCTCTGGTCAGATGAGACCAAAAATGGAACTTTTTGGCCAAAATGCAAAACGCTATGTGTGGCAGAAAACTAACACTGCACATCACTCTGAACACACCATCCCCACTGTCAAATATGGTGGTGGCAGCATCATGCTCTGGGTGTGCTTCTCTTCAGCCGGGACAGGGAAGCTGGTCAGAGGTGATGGGAAGATGGATGGAGCCAAATGCAGGGCAAACTTGGAAGAAAACCTCTTGGAGACTGCAAAAGACTTGAGACTGGGGCGGAGGTTCACCTTCCAGCAGGACAATGACCCTAAACATAAAGCCAGGGCAACCATGGAATGGTTTAAAACAAAACATATCTATGTGTTAGAATGGCCCAGTCAAAGTTCAGATCTAAATCCAATCGAGAATCCAATCATTACAAACATTTTTTACAAATAAATAACTGCAAAGTGGGGTGTGCGTAATTATTCAGCCCCCTAAGTCAATACTTTGTAGAACCACCTTTTGCTGTAATTACAGCTGCCAGTCTTTTAGGGTATGTCTCTACCAGCTTTGCATATCTAGAGACTGAAATCCTTGCCCATTCTTTTTTGCAAAACCGCTCCAGCTCAGTCAGATTAGATGGACAGCGTTTGTGAACAGCAGTTTTCAGATCTTGCAACAGATTCTCGATTGGATTTAGATCTGGACTTTGACTGGGTCATTCTAACGCATGGATATGTTTCGTTTTAAACCATTCCATTGTTGCCCTCATTTTATGTTTAGGGTCGTTGTCCTGCTGGAAGGTAAACCTCTGCTCCAGTCTTAATTCTTTTGCAGACTTCAAGAGGTTTTCTTCCAAGATTGCCCTGTATTTGGCTCCATCCATCTTCCCATCAACTCTGACCAACTTCCCTCTCCCTGCTGAAGAGAAGCACCCCCAGAGCATGATGCTGCCACCACCATATTTGACAGTGGGGATGGTGTGTTCAGAGTTATGTGCAGTGTTAGTTTTCCGCCACACATAGCGTTTTGCATTTTATCCAAAAAGTTCCATTTTGGGCTCATCTGACCAGAGCACCTTCTTCCACATGTTTGCTGTGTCCCCCACATGGCTTGTGGCAAATTGCAAACGGGACTTCTTATGCTTTTCTGTTAACAATGGCTTTCTTCTTGTCACTCTTCCATAAAGGCCAACTTTGTGCAGTGCACGACTAATAGTTGTCCTATGGACAGATTCCCCCACCTGAGCTGTAGATCTCTGTAGCTCGTCCAGAGTCACCATGGGCCTCTTGACTGCATTTCTGATCAGAGCTCTCCTTGTTCGGCCTGTGAGTTTAGGTGGACGGCCTTGTCTTGGTAGGTTTACAGTTGTACCATATGCCTTCCATTTCTGAATGATCGCTTGAACAGTGCTCCGTGGGATGTTCAAGGCTGTGGAAATCTTTTTGTAGCTCGAGCCTGCTTTAAATTTCTCAATAACTTTATCCCTGACCTGGCTGGTGTGTTCTTTGGACCTCATGGTGTTGTTGCTCCCAATATTATCTTAGACAACCTCTGAGGCCGTCACAGAGCAGCTGTATTTCTACTGCCATTAGATTACACACAGGTGCACTCAATTTAGTCATTACCACTCATCAGGCAATGTCTATGGGCAACTGAATTACTATCCCTCCTCAAAGGACTGCAATATTGTTAACTTTCCTTTTTGCTAGCAATGTTGTTTGAGGAAATCAACAGTTTTGGATCAGGAAAATCACAGTAATGTGATTTTAATCAGGCGACCAGATAATTTACAAAAGAGTAAATACAAAACATACAAATACATACATTCAGGCTAAATCGTACTAGAAATATATATATATCTATCACATACACTATGATAAATGTATATATAACTAGGTACACTTAGCTCAAATTAGATCAGTCTCCAGTGTCCATTGTCTCCACTAACTACTTAAAGAGACACTGAAGCGAAAAAAAAATGATGATATTATGATTTGTATGTGTAGTACAGCTAAGAAATAAAACATTAAGATCAGATACATCAGTGTAATTGTTTCCAGTACAGGAAGAGTTGAGAAACTCCAGTTGTTATCTCTATGCAAACAAGCCATTAAGCTCTCCGACTAAGTTAGTGGTGGAGAGGGCTGTTATCTGACTTTTATTATCTCAACTGTTCCTGGACTATTTACTTTTCCTCTGTTAGAGGAGAGGTCATTACTTCACAGACTGCTCTGAAAGACTCATTTTGAATGCTGAGTGTTGTGTAATGTGCACATATTATAGAATGATGCAATGTTAGAAAAAAACACTATATACCTGAAAATAAAAGTATGAGAATATTTTCTTTGCTGCTAATCTTCTAGTAATTATTCATAGTACACAACCAATTCACTATATCATATTTTTTTTTCGCTTCAGTGTCTCTTTAAGGCCAATGGGCGTGACCACGGCGGCAGCCCCAGGACCGCCTAACGCCAATTGGAGTCAAGTCCTGGGGCTGCAGTTTCCCAGGGAATGGCCGCGCGCATGCGCGATCGTTCCCTGCCACTTCACGGAACGGAGTTCCGTGATTAGCCTGCTAGCCGCCGATCGCGGCAAGCAGGCTGCTTGTAAACGTAAGGGGTAAGAAATCCCCTTTGTTTACAAGCGTACATTGCTGCCAGGGGCCGCAGTGCTGTACGAGATCGGCAATCCCCGGCCTCTAATTGGCCAGGGAGCGCCGTCCTCTCATAGGCTGATGCCTATGAAAGGCGGAACAGGACGGATCGCAGTCCTGTTCCAAATTAGATGACGGAGGGGAAGGAGGAAGGAGAGGGAGGGGGACGGGGAGAGAGAAAGCCTCACTAAGGCTTCAATAAAAAAAAAATAAACAAAGTCTGCAGCGATCGGACCCCTCTGGCGGCATGTCCCCTTAGGGACAAAAAAAGTCAGTCCGATCTCTGGGCTCCCAAGCTGGGCTGTGCAGGAGGCTGAAAAGCCTGCACAGCCCACTACAGCATAAAATGGCCTGGTCTTTAGGGGGGGGGGGGGGGTAGCACTGTGGGCATCAAATGGTTAATCAGCATGTCCAGGTCAAAACAAAAGAACCTCCAAGACTCCTGCACAGAGCCATTATCCTCATATCCTGGGTGCCCAATAGGTCAATTGCGATCTACTGGTAGATCACGACTGCCTTCTGAGTAGATTGCGGCCTCCTGGCCGCATCTTGTCATAATCTGAAGCCGCGCAGCCGCGGCTGTCAGATTTTGCTGCCTTAGCAGCTTCAGTGAGAAGAGGGGAGAGGCGCGGCTAAAGGAGAGGCGTGGCTGAAGGGCAGAGGAGCAAATGAGGAGACATGTCTTCTCCCCTCCAGGCCGTGCGACTCACTCACACAGCATCTCCTCTCTTCAGTGGGAAGTTACTGATACTGGTGTCTGATCAAGGTGCAGAGTAGCACAGCGAAGCAAATGTATTCTACCTGCTCTTGAGATGGATTAGGTAGGTCTGCCTTCGTGTCTTTCCAACAGCTGTGTACTGAGCTGCAGCACAACTCTGTATGGCTCCCACTGCATGTTATGAGACATGCAAGAATACTGGGGAGCTGGAGCACAATTCTAAGTGTAGAGAAGACCTGAACCATTGCTGGAATAGGTAAAACCCACAGCTCCACTAAGATATGGTGTGGTGGTGTCTGTGGGGTCATTTCTACTGACCACACTTGCTATGGGGGAGGGTTGCTATACTTTGCACTCCTGCAATGGGGGTGACTCACACAGCGTCTTCTCCCCTCCAGGCTGCCAGGCGAATGAGAACACTGTGGGCATATAGCTTCAGGAGGATTCTGAAGCTATTTGCTACATTTGAAGGGGGGAGGATCGAACTGCTGGGACAGGGAGGGGAGGTTCAGGACATGTAGGGGAGAAGGCTCCTGCTGCTACCATTAGCTAGGCTTTTGGGGGGGGGGAGGAGGGGGGAGTTGGAGCAGACAAGAATCCTTATGTATGAGGGGGGGGGGTGCAGGGGTCAGGTAGATCTCGTGGGCGCTGCAAGTTGAAAAGTAGCTCGCGAGCCGAAAAAGTGTGGGCAGCCCTGCTCTATATCATGTTATCAGGAAGACCAGCAGTAAGAGAGAGCCAGAATAATGCGTGGAGCCTCTTAAAACATCCTGAAAATCCCACCCCTTACCTGCTTTGTGAATGGCTAGAGGGATAGATGAGTTGTACTTTTATCTTCCACATAGATACTTCACTTCAATGACCTGTCCCAAGACCAGGTTTAACCTGGGTTTCAAACAAAGAGCTGCCATGTGGCACAAGGAGTCATTAAGCTAGCGGCCATCTTAAAAAAAAAACCAAGGTAATGCCTCAGATTCAAATGGTAGAAATTCAGTAAAACAATCTTCGCATCACAGCAACTGACTGCACTCAGAGCAAAGGGGGCTGAATAATTACGCACACCCCACTTTGCAGTTATTTATTTGTAAAAAATGTTTGGCATCATGTATGATTTTCATTCCACTTCTCACGAGTACACCACTTTGTATTGGTCTTTCATGTGGAATTCCAATAAAATTGATTCATGTTTGTGGCAGTAATATGACAAAATGTGGAAAACTTCAAGGGGGCCGAATACTTTTGAAAACCACTGTACGAGGCCTGTTTGAAAAATGCACAGCTTTAAAAGAGGTGGCTACAAGTGGATGCAGAAATGTTCCAAATTGATCGGATTCATTGAGCCCTGGGTAAACCTAGGTCACTGGACATCCCCAGGGATGTCGTCTTGAAGCTTCACTACGGAGAGATCAAGGACCAGCTGTTGGTGGCGGCTCGAAACCTTACTGATTTGCCAGGGGCCGCTTCCTCGGTCCATATCTACTAGGCCCTCTCACCACTTACCCTTCAGAAGCGGAGATCCCTGAGACCTGTCATTTTGGTGTTGATTCAAGAGAAAACACAATATCACTGGAAGTTTCCCTGCTCCCTTAACTTTTCCATCGGTGCTTGCTCTCATTCCCCCCCCCCCCGTACATTAGCGGAGGGTAAGCAAGTATTGGAGCGAGTGGAGCTTCCTGAACATCCTCCCTTGCCGCAGTGCAGTCCTAGGTCGCTGAGAATATAGACAGAGGTTACGGCTCCTTGAGATCTTAGATCTTTGTGCTCTCCGGTTCCTGTTGAACCCCTCATTGACCCATGCACTTTCCCCTGACCTTTTCACTTACTCACCATGTCCCTTCAAGGACATACGTTACTTGTTTCCCACCACGGTCCTCTCATGATTATGTGTGTAGTCCTCCCCATCCTGGAACTGAACTTTTCGGATATTACTGGTACTGTCCACATGGCCCTGCTTGCTTCCACCTCTTTAAGCCCTGGACAGTCTCGGACGCTGAAGGGATGGCTCATCAATCATTATTCTTTGCATCTGCAAGGCATGGATTCTGGGGTGCTCTTTTATTCTGTTTTTCATTTTCCCCCGATTACCAACCGCCTGGAACTTGCAACCCTCTGACTGTATTTTTACTTTTCTATTCCACCACCATCATACTTGACTGAAATGTAAGGTCTTACTGATACCCATGTAACACAGTTTTCTATATGTCACCTGCTTGTTTATGTTCCTACTATTGTTTTATGATATACTGTTCTCTAGATATGATTATAATTTTTGTGCCATTTGGACACCCGCTTATTGGTACGTTTGGGGATGTGGATGTGGGGGGGGGGCACTATGGTGGGGTTACAGGCTCTGCCTTATTGGTGGGGTGTGTCCCCTGGCTTTTCCCACCTGGCTGGGACTTTCCCTTCCTGTTGTGCCTTTTGTTTCCCCTTCTCACTCCCTCTTGGGGGGCTCTAAGTGGGTGGGGGATCACTATGGTGGCCTGTCGGTGAGATGTTACTTTCTCTGTTCCTTAGTGGGGGGCTGGGGGTGGGTTTGGGCTGGGGGGGCTTTATGTTTATTTCCTGTTCCTCTTTGGAACCAAGTACTATTTAGCTAATGCCCCTATGGAATATAGAGGTGTGGCCATTCTTATCCAAAATTCCCTCCCTTTTGAAGTTTCTGCGAGTATCGCAGACCCCTCTGGCAGGTTTATTATTATTAAAGGAACACTACATGTCCAAAATATCTGCATTGTTAATAGCTACTCGCCTCCTGAGGTAGCCTTTAAAACTTTCCTAATTATCCTTAAGAAATTACAATGACCCTTGACCATGCAACTTATATGGTGTGGAGACTTTAATATGACGTTGAATGATACAATAATGATACAATAAATAAGTCCTCAATCTCCGCTGATAAGCTTACTAAAATGCAGAGGTCTCAGCTAAACCTTTCTCTTCTAGTGGATGTCTGGAGAGAGCACTATTCTACTACTAGAAGCTATACTTACTATTCCTCATCTCATAATACATATTCAAAGATTGACCACGTTCTAGTCACCAACTTGGTGCGTGCCCTGACTTTTCTCCGTCATTCACATGTATCATGGTCTGTTCATGATATGCTCCTTTTAGGCCTAGATATGTATGCGACCCTTAAATTACTGCAGTTCTGGAGACTTGATGAGTCTCTCTTGTTGGACCCTATTGTAAAAGCTGACATTACTGCAGAGCTTGCTCATTATTTTGATATCAATGACTCAGATGAGGTCTCTCCTCTAACTTGCTGGCTGTAAGGGACCGCTCCTCTCGGCCGCAGCGACAGAGGTAGAGTCAGCTGACACTTAGGCAGGGGTTTATGTAATAAATAGTAATATATGATGCTGACCCTGGCTGGGATTGAACCCTGGTTTCTTACGTCAGAGGCAGTGCTCTTAACCACTATGCTATAGCTGACACACAGTCAGGATGTTTTACTGGTTACTATTGGTTACTCAGCTGACAGCTTAACACCCGTGTCAGCTGATCTCTCTCTCAGCTGATACTTAAAGAGACACTTAAGCGAGACTAAATCTCGCTTCAGCTCTCATATATAGCAGGGGCATGTGTGCCCCTGCTAAAACGCCGCCATCCCGCGGCTTAACGGGGGTCCCTTCACCCCCAACCCACCCCCCGCAAAAGTTGGTCGCAGACTTGGTCGCTAAATTTCTCTTCATGGAGGCAGGGCTAACGGCTGCAGCCCTGCCTCCCAGCGCGTCTATCAGACGCGCATCGCCGCCTCTCCCCCGCCCCTCTCAGTGAAGGAAGACTGAGAGGGGTGGGGGAGAGGCGGAGATATGCGTCTGACAGACGCGCGTGGGGCAGGGCTGCGGCGGTTAGCCCTGCCCCAATGCGGAAACGCTCCCCCGCATTATGGAGGGTGTCAGGAACCGGCCCGCGGCACGCCTGCGTATACGGTTCCCGACTGCGGGTTTGACCAGTCTGAGAGGGGAAGCAGCCTTAGTCAAGCTAAAACAAGGCTGGGACCCCTCAGAACACCTCTCACTGCCACCACTAGCGGTTCGCTAGACACTTCCACTCTGCTATCGAGTCCTCAGCGCGCACTCCGCGTTTTCGTATTTGGGTCAGCTTTGCGCTTAGGCCGAATACGAGAACGCCACGCACCCACACACACACACACACAGTACAGTTGTACAGTAACACAGCACAATCAGACACTGACTTGTAATACAAGTTACACTGTCGTGCAGCAAAACCACTAACAGTCGTTCCGAACGATACTGTTAGCTACTCGCACTGGCATTTCGTACGTTGGGTCAGCTGCGCGCTTTAGGCCAACGTATGACAAACACCCCCACACACACAATGCAATTACAATTTCATATGGTAGTGTTGCTCAAACATACAACTAGGCACGGACTTATACACAGCTACACTGCAGTCTCCTTTAGGCTATGAGTGTTAGTTTAGTATGGTAGAAGTCAAGCTTATTAAATAATAATTTAATATTCCAGAAAAACATAGAACAATGCAGAACTTAATATATACAAAGGATTACAAAAAACAAAGTAGAAATAGTTACAAGATAAAAGTTACAAAGATAACACACATGGATATTTGCGTAAAATAAAAATGGGGATTAAAAAAAACGTTACCAACTTGAAGGTCTCAACGTTGTCGGCAGGAGCATGCCGCTTGTTCAACCAGAAGTCGAGATCAACTCTAGCTATGCGCTAACTCCAAGAGCAGATACCGGTGGCTGTCCTGGGTCAGCTTAAATAGTCTGAAGTGTCCCCTGGGGCATTTAATGTCCAGCCCCCAGGAACTAATGCACTTTCCCCGGTTGTGACATCACCGAACGCTTGTCATAATCTTGAGAACAACAAATATCCAGTTGACACTTACAGATTTCAAAGCAATTCCTTTTCCAGAGATCCAACATCCACTATAGTACCCACCCCCAACAAAAGACTTCCTTAGCCCAATTTCCCCAGGTTACAATGTCTATACATCCAGAGATTGTTAAGTGAGGCTTTCAACTCCAGGTGAAAACTTGATTAAGGCTTTTTCCTGTCTCCTGTTTTTAAAGTCTGCAGAGATTTCCAACCCCCTTCCAATAGATGGAAGTTACAGGGTATGTTTGCGTTTCTTCACCACAAGTTGACATGTGTTAGTCTTTTCCTGACTAGGCTTGCTTTGTGTATTGAGACAATGGGCCGTCTCCTGAGTTCAAAAAGCCAGGCAGATAATCCCATTAGCAGAAACTAAAAGCACTTCATATGGTCAAGACAATACCCACTTCCTTGCCCCAAGCAATCAAAGGCAACCGCTCCCTCCATGGAACACAGGCAGAAAAATGAAAGAATATGTTCCTGTTATCCTTACATCATAAGCACCCCATAATATCACCACAGAGGGGATTTGGGGGGACAGGGACCCCCGTTAAGCCGCGCGATAGTGGCGTTTTAGCAGGGGCACACATGCCCCTGCTATATATGAGGTCTGAAGCGAGATCGATTCTCGCTTCAGACTCTCTTTAAACAAGATTAATGCCTGCATGTGATTGTCTGTTATGTGCATGTAGCCGGCCACTAAATGGATGCTGTCAGTATTTAAACCTTGGTGTGACACTTGCCTCTTGCCCGTGATAGCTTCTAGCTTGCTGGTTGCTGGGTGTGCTGTTACCTGCTGTTTATATTGGATTATCTGGACTTTGACCTCGGCTTTGATTACTGGACCTCCTGTAATGATTGGTGTCAGCACGCAGAGAGAATCTGATTATTGGTGATCTGCAGTATCACTAAGAATGCAGATATATACCGGATTATTGATGATCTGCAGAATCACCGACAATACAGATATATTGCTAACCTCTGGACACCTATAGGTATGTGAGTGTTTGGTGTAACAGTAGTACTTTGAGTAATGCACCTGCTGAGCAGGTGATAATAGGCAGTAAAGGAATACTGCTCTTGAGGGCACAGGAACCTTCCAGCAGCCTGAGACTCTCCAAGGGGTGGAGTCAGGCTGGAGATAAGAAGGACCAGAGAATGAGTGACACCTGAAGGTGGATGTCACTATCTGATCTAGAGACTATCTCTTAAGAGGAGAGATAGCTCTCGTGGTCGGGCACGCCTGGTCGGCAACACACGGACAGATAAAGTACAAAGACAGAAGGCTGATTCGGTATCCAAGGCAAGCAGGGCCTGGCAATGGAATATCAGATATGCGAGGTACCGAATCAGAGATCAGAGGGATAGTCAGAAAAGCAGTAAGTCATAACAGATATCAACAATGCCTAGTCTGGGTGTGAGGTCCTTGGTCTCTACACCCTGGAACTAGTCTGATGAATAACAGATAGCTAACACAAGTTCCCTAGTCTGGTGTGAGGTCCGTGGTCTCTACACCCTGGAACTAGTCTGAAGTATAACAGATTGATAACGCAAGTTCCCTAGTCTGGGTGTGAGGTCCGTGGTCTCTACACCCTGGAACTAGTCGGAAGGATAACAGATAGATGACACAAGTTCCCTAGTCTGGGTGTGAGGTCCGTGGTCTCTACACCCTGGAACTAGCCTAAAGTATAAACAGAATAACAGTACAAGTAATCTGGCTCAGTGTGAATTCCCAGGTCCACTTGGTTCAAACACACTGTTGGATCTGACTAAGGTCTGAGTGCTTCCACGTAGTGTTCGCAACGGCAGACAACTTGAGACTGGCCAGCAGTAACTATATATGGAGTAGTGCTCTCCGGCACCACCACTAATTGATCAACCAATAGTAACCTGCTCTGGAGTCAGCTGATCGGCGTGATCAGCTGATCTCTTCTTGCCCAGTATAAGAGTTCTGCCTCTCCGCGCGCGCGTATTCCTAAGCCTGTGTGCACTAACAGACTCAGCCACACCAGACACACGCTGCCACGTGCAAACCGCCGCGCTGGACGTGGAACCAGCCGACTTACTGTTGTTACATGCGGTGGCTTTTCCGCGTTCTGCCCTGTTACCAGACGCACGCTTCCGCGTGCAAACCACCGCATTGGACGCGGAATCAGGCGCCTCCTTAGCAGCACACGCGGCGGCTTTTCCGCGTTCTCTCACACCTCCCTTGTCTGCTGCCTGAATTGACCTTTTGCCTGGAATATCGTGATGACACTTTCTGCCTGGTTTTGATTTCGGAAACGTTCTTTGACTACTCTCTACCTTGCCCTCCAATACTGTGATATTTCTTCTTACCCGTGTATGACCCTGGACTGTTGCTGGACTTTATTCTGTTTCCTTGTTTGGCCTGGAAGTTTATTTGCTTACCCTGCATTAAGCTCCAATACCTTGCACACTAAAGGCCTGGGTGTAACAGAAGTCGGGCAGGTGTTGTCTCTTCACCTACCGTTCAAGCGGGGATATGCCACATAGGGTGAGGCGTGTGCACTTAGATTGGGGCATTGGAGCTAATTCGTGAGTATATATCCCTACAGGCCTAACATGATCACGGGCCTAACAAAAATAATGGAGGATCTTGTGCAGCAAGTGCTTCACCTTACTGGGGCTCTCAATCAGCTCTCGGAACGGGTATCTACTCAACAGACCCAATTAACTCAATTGGCCAATGGCTCTTTACAGGATGCTTCATCTGCCTCATCAACTGAGCGCTCAGTTCCTCCTACTCCTTCATCTCAAGTGCCAGTGGAACCTAAGATGCCTCTTCCAGAAAAATTCTCAGGCTCTAGATCTCAGTTCAGCAATTTTAGAAACAGCTGTTTGACTTACTTTAAAGTTCGTCCACGTTCCTCTGGAACCGAGTCTCAAAAGGTCTCTCTGGTCATATCTCTTCTGCAGGGGGATCTGCAATCTTGGGCCTATGGATTTCCTTTTGATCATACAGCCTTGTCTTCTGTGGATAGCTTCTTCAAAGAAATGGCTATTCTGTACTCTGATCCTGATGCTACCACCACAGCAGTACAGAAATTAAAGTGGATAGGAGATGAACTTTTACTCATTGCATAATTGTGTTCATTTCCTATTGTTTATAGGGCATTCATCAAGTCAAATATCTTTTTGTTTTAATACTCTAATTCCCTATAAACTAAAGAAGCCACACCCACAGGTTTTCAGAGAGCCAAGGCACTTGCAGACAGTAGCAAGGGCTCATGGGAGCTCAGTCTGGGCAGGAGGAGGGTGAGGTATTACTAGCCAGAGATTTCAGAGGCACAGGGGAGGATGGAGGAGGAGGGGGGGATTCGTTTTTTTTGCTCAGGATGCAGATAAGCCTGCCTCTGTGTAATGTTTACAAACAACATGGCTGCTGTCATTGTATAACAGGAATAACCAATCATATTCTATTAAAGCAGTTTGCAGCTAGATTTTCTGTGTAAACTATCTAAACTTTAAATAAGATATACAGTATAGACAAGTTACTTGTTATAGTTAGTTTTTCATCTCGGATCCGCTTTAAGGGAGCTACGTCAGGGTCGACGTTCGGCAGAGGAGTACGCGGCTGAATTCAGACAATGGTCAGTTTTTACCAAGTGGTGTGATGCTGCACTCTTGGATCACTTCCTGTTTGGACTTTCTGACGCCATTAATGATGCTCTTGTCAGTCATCCACCTGCTGGAACTTGGGAGGAAGCCATAACATTGGCAATTTGGGTAGATAGACGACTCAGGCAACGTCGCCAAGGCAGGTCTCAGGGCCCTGTATCTGCTCCTGTTCCTTCACAAAATAGTGTCCCAACATCCGCAGAGGAACCTATGCAAAAAGGCTTTTCTAAGCTCTCCCCTACAGAAAAACTTAGGAGACTTAATGAGGCATATGTCTTTATTGTGGAGGCAAAGGCCATCTTGCCAAGGACTGTCCTGTTAAGAAAAGGCCGGAAAACTCCAGCGCCTAAGTGAGGCCAGTTGCGTGCTCCTTTGCTGGACGTTTTATCCAATTGCAAGCTTATGAAAAGTTTAAGTGATCTAATAGATCTAAACACAGTCAGACTTTTATTTGGCCAATAGACATCTAAGCTTAGGATATAGGAAGCCCAATGAATTGAGGACTCTGGCAACTGATATTTAACCAGTGTGAGAGAACCCGGAAAAGCCGCCGCGTGTGCTGCTGAGGAGGCGGCTGATTCCGCGTCCAATGCGGCGGTTTGCACGCGGAAGCGTACGTCTGGTAACAGGGCAGAACGCGGAAAAGCCGCCGCATGCAACAACAGTAAGGCGGCTGGTTCCGCGTCCAGCGCAGCGGTTTGCACGCAGCAGCGTGTGTCTGGTGTGGCTGAGTCTGTTAGTGCACACAGGCTGAGGAATACACGCGCGCGCGCTGAGAGGCAGAACTCTTATACTGGGCATGGAGAGATTAGCTGATCACGTCGATCAGCTGACTCCAGAGCAGGATACTATTGGTTGATCAATTAAGGGTGGTGCTGGAGAGCACTACTCCATATATAGTTACTGCTGGCCAGTTGCAAGTTGTCTGCCGTTGCGAACACTACGTGGAAGCACTCAGACCTTAGTCAGATCCAACAGTGTGTTTGAACCAGGTGGACCTTGGAATTCATACTGAGCCAGATTACTTATACTGTTAGTTTGTTTATGCTTAGGCTAGTTCCAGGGTGTAGAGACCATGGACCTCACACCCAGACTAGGGAACTGTATTATCATTTGTGTTATACTCCAGACTAATTCCAGGGTGCTGAGACCACGGACATCGCACCCAAGACTAGTCAGATCCAACAGTGTGTTTGAACCAGGTGGACCTGGGAATTCATACTGAGCCAGATTACTTATACTGTTATTTTGTTTATGCTTAGGCTAGTTCCAGGGTGTAGAGACCATGGACCTCACACCCAGACTAGGGAACTGTATTATCATTTGTGTTGTACTCCAGACTAATTCCAGGGTGCTGAGACCACGGACATCGCACCCAAGACTAGGGAACTGTATTTGTATTCTACTCCAGACTAGTTCCAGGGTGCTGAGACCACGGACCTCGCACCCAAGACTAGGTAACTTGTACGGTCATTCTGTTATACTTCAGACTAGTTCCAGGGTGTAGAGACCACGGACCTCACACCCAGACTAGGCTTTGTTTGATATCTGATATGACTTATTGCTTTCCTGACTACTCCTCTGTCTTCTGATTCGGTACCTCGCATATCTGATACTCCATTGCCAAACCCTGCTTGCCCTGGATACCGAATCAGACTTCTGTCTTTGTACTTTATCTGTCCGTGTGTTACCGACCAGGCGTGCCCGACCTCGAGAGCTATCTCTCCTCTTAATAGATAGTCTCCAGATCAGATAGTGACATCCACCTTCAGGTGTCACTCACTTTCTGGTCCTTCCTATCTCCAGCCTGACTCCACCCCTTGGAGAGTCTCAGGCTACTGGAAGGTTCCTGTGTCCTAGTGCAGTATTCCTTTACTGCCTATGATCACCTGCTCAGCAGGTGCATTACTCAAAGTACTACTGTTACACCAAACACTCACATACCTATAGGTGTCCAGAGGTTAGCAATATATCTGTATTATCGGTGATTCTGCAGATTATCAATAATCAGGTATATAACTGCATTCTTGGTGATACTGCAGATCACCAATAATCAGATTCTCTCTGCGTGCTGACACCAATCGTTACAACCAGCTTGGTGAGATTGGGTATAAGGGCTTGTGTGGACTTTGCCTACCATCTACGCTAGCAAGTTGTGCACAACTTTAGGATAGATACGGATTGATGATGGCGTATGTGTGTATGCATGTAAATTGGTGGTAGACCCCTGGCATGTCCAGCCATATGGTTTAATGATTTTATAGTGCACTAAAGGCTAACGTGAACAGCCTCAGCTGCTTTGATATCCATGAGAGAGTTAAGCCAAGGAAGCCACTTTCCAAATAATATTTTCAGATACTGCATGCAATGAAAACTTATTTAGATAGGCACTCAATTTGAGGCAGCTTTTTGACCCAATATGTGCATCAACAGCTGACTGTAAACAGCAATTCAATGTGGATAATACTTGATGTAATCTCACCACCACTCAGGCAGATGCACAAAACATTTCTTTGGATGCATTTGCCTTTCCTCTCCAGGTATGCTTTGCCTTCACTCACGAGTGTACCAAGTCGGCCACGCTGACCATGTGGATCTGATGACTTTGTGCGGCTACTGAGCCCAGGATCTACCCGCTCACATCTGAACACCCAGCGGGGTTGGACACAGCCTGCCGTCCTATCTCCTTCCACCTACATGTTTTACCCTATCACAGGGCCTCATCAGGGTGTAGCCTAAACCTGGAGTCTCCGCTTTTATACCTGACCATACAGTTCCTGTATTTTAAACAAAGGTGTTGCTGCCATTTTGGATATTGGCAAGTTTCCTAAACCTCTGTGCAGATTACTTATTTTACGTATTTTTCTCTATAGAGGAGCTTAAAACTCAGAAAATTACTCAGAAAATGTTCAATATACTTGCATAGAGGACAGAAAAACAAGGCGTAATAGAGTGTAATAGAGTACAGACACATAGATGAGGGGGACATTTCAATCTTATGCATAGGCTAACAATGCATTATATGCAATTGGGGACAGAAGGGGAAACAGGAGGATGTATAGGGGACACAAGAGGACACCAATTGGGGGAGAACAGGTACAAGACTCTCCTGAAACTTGGACGCACCAGGTTTAGTATATATATTTTTTCCCTGGTTTTTGCCCTCTAAACCTAGGTGCGTCTTATTTTCCGTAATGTCTTCTACTGCATCAAATACGGTATGTGGAAAAATAACCAGAAGATACAATGTATCTAAAATAAAATACTGTAAATAAAATGCTTCTTCCACTAAATTCATGAAAGTGGCTGTTACTTTCTGGATTGCCTTCGTAAATTGCCAAGTACCTCTTAGTCCATTGGAAAGATATACAGTAAGGGAGTGAATTTGGTGGTTCACTATTCACTATACCACCATGCAGGGTCTTTTCTAACAGTCTAGTAAGGCTTGTCCAGACATTACATTGTTCCTCAGTGCAATCGATAATGACCAATATTGGTGACAATCATTGTATGTCTACTAGGCTCTAGATTTTAAGCAACACTGTGGGGGACAAAAAAGTGACGTTAGATCGTTACATCAGTAGAGGGAAGCCTCTATGATCTAGAGCAGGTATGTCAAACCGGTCCTACGAGTGCCGAGATCCTCACACATTTTTGATACAGCTCAAATAAATTGATGGGTTTGAATCAGGATAGGTGTGGTCCATCAGGTAGAACACATTCCTTTCTTTCTCAATCCATCCTAAACACTGGCATGGATCTGGCCCTCCAGGCCTGGAGTTCGACACCTGTGATCTAGAGGCTTCTCTGATCCTCAGCCATGCCACCAATGTTTGCTGGGACCCTCTTCTTCTTTGTGGCTGTGCTCCCATCCATTTACAAGTATGGAGGAAAAGCCATGCACAAGCGGCTACTGCACAGGGTGAGGCCGTACTTACCCCTGTGTGGATGAGCATGAGTAACCCAAACCTCAACTGCTGCGTGTAACACGCAGCAGTCGAGGTTTGGGTTACTCGTGCTCTCAGGCTTGCTTAGTAAGCTCTCTTTTCCTTACAGGTATATTCAACATTTAGCATTGAATTGAGTATTGACTCTCTGGGACGCCAGTTAGAGGTCTTACTTTAATGTATTGTACATGTTTGTTGTGTTGATTATCAATCACTAATTGTTGGTGATCATCCATGGCTCCCGTGGCAACAACGGACCTCTCCTGTCCTCCATGGCTCCCCTAGTGGCGGCTTCTGATAATTATGCAAAGGGGAAAGGGCAGAGGAACATACATGGGGGAGCAAAAAACACAAGGGGGGGCAGAGGAACAGACTTGGGAAAACGGGCGACACAGCAGGGGGGGCGGGCAGAGGAGCATACATGGGGGAGTGGGAGACACAGGGGCAGAGGAGCATACACGGGGGGACAATGCAGGAAGTCCCTGACATCGCGCCGAGTCGTCAGTTTGTACTGGCGGGTGTTTGTAAGTTTGGGATTCCCTGCATTCAGGATATAAGACGCAGGGACTTTTCCTTTCCATTTTTTGGGGAGAAAAAATGTGTCTTATGCCGCAGAAAACACAGTATTTTAGTAGCTTCTCTACCTGTTTTCTTAACAGAAGAAATTGCACTTTGTTACAATGAACCTTTTAGCCTAATGGGGCTGGAAAATTTCATAGGCAAATTTTACAGCAGAATATACTCGGGATTCGTTTGGTTTTATCTAATTAGTATTTTTCACAGTCTCACAGCTTATTCACATTTCTTATTTCATAAAGCTTAGTATGCAATCATTTTATTGTATTAGTTATAATGGTGCATAGAGATTTCAATGCCTTCATCAAATTAAATAGAGCACTATGTATAAATGGCATTAAATATGTATAAGCCATTGTTCTGGAATACAGCACGGTGCACCTTGGTGTAATTGGAATATCTTTTACTTGATGTTATTGTACTAAACAGCAAATAACATTTTCAAACCCAAAGTAAAACGATAAACTGATTCTTTTGACAGATACAGAGCTGCTATGGGGATACCACCAAGTATGGTGTAAGCAGCTATAATTGTCAATACATTTTCAAACACAAGAGGCCTTTTGCCTTTCTTGTAATTGCATGTTTTCACAAAATAGTGTGTGTATTGGAAAGTATGCCATTACTGGCCTCTTGATATGGAGGTAAGTGCCATTTTCTAGCTCTGGTGTCCTCTAATTACTAGAGTTGATCAATGAGATGTAGATAATTTCTCCTTCCATTTAAATTCCATGTAAATATTTTGCAGCTTGAAATAAGACCAATAAAAATTGACATGGAGTAATTTTGGTCCAGTTTTAAGTTGCATATACAGTACTTTATATGAGATTTGAATGAAAAGAGAAATTATTTGTATCTCATTGGTCATCTCTAATTACTGAAATCATCTAGACAGAAGTAAAACAAGCTTCTTATCCACTAAAACTATTGTCAAATCAGAATTATTGTTTACCTCTGATTAGGCACTTCCACGTATAAATAGAAATTACAGTATTCCCCAGGCTGGCTGGTTTGTGAGGAGGCAGATATCTTCACTTGCAAAGTACCGGGGCTTCTACAACAACCAAACCGGGCAATAGCCCTGAACTGGCTGGCAGGTCTCTCAACTTTATGGTGGTTCCCAGGGCCCTTGCAGAGCTTTCGGCAGCGCAGCAACTAACCTATTCCAGCAGGCACACTCCTCCAACAATCTGTGTGTTCTCATCTTCATCGCCGCTGGCCGCAACTTCTGAGTGACCTGGCGGCATATCACGTCATAACATATGACAAGTCGCTACCCTGCCAAAACCTCTGCACAGGCATACAATAAAGTTTGGGGGAGACCTGGGGTGTCCAGCAGCTCGCTCGTGGGCTGTTGGGGGAGGGGGGCAGGATTTGCTAGTAATAAAGGGGCCCCAAATGGCATTTAAAAGAGATGGGCAGGGCAGGATTTGCTGTTAACAAAGGGGCCCCTAATGGCACTTACAAGCGATCAAGCCCTCCCAGGTTCATTTTAGCTCAGGGGTCCTGTTGAAACTAAAACTGGCCCTGCACTCGCAGTGAGCATTTATTCCCATTAGCAGGCACAATTTTACATTGCTAAAATGGAATTATAGGGTCCTCAACAGGGATGCTCATCCAGGTCCCGGATACCCGGGTAACCCGGGTATCCGACCATTTTTCCACTATCCGGTCGGATCCGGATTCCAGATGCCTGGGGCCAAATCCGGATAGCTCTATGCGTGTATCTGGCCGCATAACCCGGATATCCGTATCCGGGTACTGTAACTAAGGAGACGATGTCATTGAGCCAATCAGAGGGCTCCCAGCAGAAGCCCTAGCAACCAATCACAGAGGGGAACTCTGGCCAGCCCCCCCCCCCCCCCCTGACCTCATTGAGCCAATCAGAGGGCTCCCAGACTAAGCCCTAGCACCCAATCACAGAAGGGAACCCTGGCCATCCCCCTTGTATAATAAGGAGGGCTGGCATAATGAGACAGATCGTCCATGCTTGTGGGGCTGGCTGCTCACTGACAGACTTGCTCCAGTGCTATTGGCTTAGCAAGTGCTGTATACAGTGATAAACCTAAAGCAGCGTACACACGCCGGACTTTAGGCAACGACGAGTCCGTCGTTGCCTCCCGCTGGGTGGGCGTGCCAGCGATAGTCCGCCGTGTGTACGCTCTGTCGTCAGACTGATACGGCTGTTTCTGAGCGATCCGCCCGGCAGATCGCTCAGAAACAGCCGTATCAGTCTGACGACAGAGCGTACACACGCCGGACTGTCGCTGGCACGCCCACCCAGCGGGAGGCAACGACTGACCCGTCGTTGCCTAAAGTCCGGCGTGTGTACGGACCTTAAAGCTTTGAGTGCTAAACACCTTCACTACACTATTGTTCTATTGTTTTTTTAGCTAGCTAGCTTGTAATTGTTTGATTTTATTCACTCAGTTAGGTCCTGTCTGTGTCTGTGTGTGCTGTGCAGGCCAGCAGGACAGTATAGGTTAGGGAATAGGATTACTGTGTTATTGTATTGTATAGTTAGTACTGCAGTTAGTTGTTAGAGAGTAGTACTGTGTTAGTTTACTACAGATTACTGCAGTGCTGCTGTGCTGAGCATTGTCAATGTGACAGTTAGACAGATAGTGTGCACTGTCTGTCCTCTACTCTGCGGTCTGTCACTCTGTGCTGATTTGATTTAAAGTCCAACCCCGATTTTATTAAAGTAAAAGTACCCCACATCATGTAGTGACATCATCACGTATAAGTTGTACTATGTCTGCTGGCACCGGCAGCCGGGGAGGGGCAGCAAGGGCAAGAGGATAGGGAGCAACATTACGGCCACCCTCAGAAGGTCTGCCATGTCAGTGTTGACCCCAGCGGGCAGCCTACCCTCAGTCAGCGAGCTTTTCGCTCCAGGCGCCAAGATTGAACTCAGGGCTGTTAGCCGCAAGGAGTTTGAGGAGGATGTTCTGGGTTTTGAGGAGGGGGGGTATGATGTTGATGATGGGATGAAGGACCGTGACTACCATTCACAGGATGGGGATGTCAGCTCTGACTCTGAAGAGGAGGATGCGTCGGTGGGTTTGGCATGGAGGATCAGCATTGCGGACAGTGGCCGTGGAATGCGGGACCCACATCCTTTTGCCGCTACCACCAGCCGCACCACTCCACCCCCAACCGCCACAGGGAGAAAAGCAGCAGCATCCCATTCAGGCCGCAGGGGAATCTTCACCTCCCCAATCTGGCGGTTTTTCACTCTACCCTCATTGGACAGCAAGTTTGCCATATGCAATGTGTGCAAACTACAGATGAGCAGAGGTTGTGACCCCTACAAGTATGGCACCTCCAGCTTCATCACCCATCTGGCCAAAAAACATGTTGTTGAGCATGAGGAGTTCAAGAGGCTGAAGCAAGCTGGCGCTGGCTCCCACCGCCATGGTGCCACAGGCCACTGCTGCTGATACCACCACCTATATTCAACCCAAAACACAATTGCGGTGTCATTTTTTGAAGGTGTCTGGGCTGAAAACTGTCATGTCCCAGTTGTGCGATTGGACTATGGACACAATGGGGGCTGCACGACCGTCAACCGCTGTCTGGAACCTATCCTGATGTTAATAATTTTTTTAACTTTATGTTAACCAAATAATAAATTAGTGTTTCCCTTTAAAAAAACATGATGCTACATGCATCATTTACCCTAAAAACCCCTTTTAAAGCTATTTAAAGGGCACTTCCGTTTTTTCTATCCGGATAAACGAATAGGTCGGGTATCCACGGATAATGCGATCGTATATCCGCATTCACGCGGATATCCGAAAGGTCGGATCCGGATATCCGAATCGGATCCGGATATCTGGGTACCCGGATCTGGATCAATTCGGGTTTTAAAAAGTACTACCCGAGCATCCCTGGTCTTCAAGTGATTATAGTAAAACCTAAACTGTCTGTTATTCAAGAGTTGTTTTCTCTCCATCAATATTTCAGAAAGAAGTCCACTGTGTCCATTTGCCTGACAAATACTTTGTAAGAAGAGTAGTTTTTTCTCTGTGTCTCAACTATGACAAAAAGAACCGTAATCCAGGTAATGACATCATATACAGTGTTCAATAGGCTCCCCCCTAAAATTGGCCCTCGACTATGATGGACATATGACTATGGTAGGGATTAGATTGTGAGCTCCTCTGAAGGACCGTTTTTGACAAGACAATATACTCTTTAAAGCACTGTGGAAGATGTCAGCACTAAATAGATGTCAGCAATAAATATAGTTAACCATTCTCTAGCATATTATGTGACTCCCTTCTATCGTTTCAGAGTCTGCTTGTCCTTGAGTCAAATATATTATTCTAAACTCAGATACCCTCAGTTCAAATGTACTGGACTTACAAAAACATGCAGCCCAGTTTTGGCAGGGAAAGGAAACAAGGTATCTTGCAGTCTTTATATGTTGCCCCTTCCCCACTAGGCAGAGACCTGAATGTCAAGTGGTTTATGGAAGTTTATGACAGTGTCATATAAGAAGACTCTCAATACACAGTGTGTTAAGAACTTATCTGGGGATCCCGCGATGGATGGCTCAGCCCAAAGCCGAGCTGCGCCTTCCACTTCTGGGTGTCGGCGGCCGCTCCGCGATCATGTCGCGCACGCTGAGGACCAGCGTGCGCATAGCAGTGGGTTGGTCCTTTGCTAACATTTTCTGTTAACATGATTTCTGCGCACGCCATGCACAAATGTGACTTAAAGAGAAACCGTGACCAAGAATTGAACGTCATCCCAATCAGTAGCTGATGAAGTTTACCTTTTCACAAACGGATCATCAGGGGGCTCTGTATTGCTGATATTGTGGTGAAACCCCTCCCACAGTGGGATGTCAGGACCATGGTCCTGACAGTTTCCTTTCTGTGAACCTCATTGCATTGTGGGAAGTAACTGCTGTTTACCGCTGGGTCTAACTGCCAAAACAACAAGCAGCATTTCCTTCCACTGACATCACCTGCCAGCAGTAAAAATGTCCCCATGTGGTAAATGTCAGAATGTAAATCAGGGAGAGGAAAGATTTTACAATAAGAAAACAATAACTAAATCTTTTATACATAAAATATTGTAAAAATGAGGCACTTTTTTATAATATTATTTTCACTGGATTTCCTCTCTAAGCAAAGAACAACTGTTACTAACAGTGCAAACACTAGCTCTAAAACCTCCTAAAAACAAAAATACATACTAATGGGTTCAGTTGGACTACATAGCTTAGGATAGCACTGTTTGGACAGTCTGAAAGCTACACCTCAAATCATTCCATAATTTCTCACCCAAATTTATGTCACCGGTTCTTAAAAAGAAAAATGGAAAGAAAAGTATTTTGATTAAACATTGACAAACTGGGTAAATTAAACCAAGGCTTGTCAGGCATATGGCCATGGACCAGCCCACACATTTCTGTAACTGGATAAACAACTAGGATCCCCTCTGTTTTCTTGGCTCTCAAAAGGTCGTGTCCGAGGCCTGAAAGACAGCTTCCTACAGGTTTACTACAGAGTGCTTATGGAAGCTAGTCGTTCTATTCTACAGTAGTGTTGGGCGAACATCTAGATGTTCGGGTTCGGGCCGAACAGGCCGAACATGGCCGCGATGTTCGGGTGTTCGAGCCGAACTCCGAACATAATGGAAGTCAATGGGGACCCGAACTTTTGTGCTTTGTAAAGCCTCCTTACATGCTACATACCCCAAATTTACAGGGCATGTGCACCTTGGGAGTGGGTACAAGAGGAAAAATTTTTTTGCAAAAAGAGCTTATAGTTTTTGAGAAAATTGATTGTAAAGTTTCAAAGGAAAAACTGTCTTTTAAATGTGGAAAATGTCATGTTTCTTTGCACAGGTAACATGCTTTTTTTCGCCATGCAGTCATAAATGTAATACAGAGAAGAGGTTCCACGAAAAGGGACCGGTAACGCTAACCCAGCACCAGCAGCAGCACACGTGATGGAACAGGAGGAGGCGCAGGAGGAGAAGGCCACGCTTTGAGACACAACAACCCAGGCCTTGCATGAGGACAAGAAGCATGCGGATAGCATGCTTTGTACCGCCATGCAGTCATAAATGTAATAAAGATAAGTGGTTCAATAAACAGGGACCACGCGGCAACGCTAACCCAGCAGCAGCAGACGTGATGGAACAGGAGGAGGCGCAGGAGGAGAAGGCCACGCTTTGTGAGACACAACAACCCAGGCCTTGCATGAGGACAAAAAGCGTGCGGATAGCATGCTTTGTACCGCCATGCAGTCATAAATGTAATAAAGATAAGTGGTTCAATAAACAGGGACCACGCGGCAACGCTAACCCAGCAGCAGCAGACGTGATGGAACAGGAGGAGGCGCAGGAGGAGAAGGCCACGCTTTGTGAGACACAACAACCCAGGCCTTGCATGAGGACAAAAAGCGTGCGGATAGCATGCTTTGTACCGCCATGCAGTCATAAATGTAATAAAGATAAGTGGTTCAATAAACAGGGACCACGCGGCAACGCTAACCCAGCAGCAGCAGACGTGATGGAACAGGAGGAGGCGCAGGAGGAGAAGGCCACGCTTTGTGAGACACAACAACCCAGGCCTTGCATGAGGACAAAAAGCGTGCGGATAGCATGCTTTGTACCGCCATGCATTCATAAATGTAATAAAGATAAGTGGTTCAATAAACAGGGACCACGCGGCAACGCTAACCCAGCAGCAGCAGACGTGATGGAACAGGAGGAGGCGCAGGAGGAGAAGGCCACGCTTTGTGAGACACAACAACCCAGGCCTTGCATGAGGACAAAAAGCGTGCGGATAGCATGCTTTGTACCGCCATGCAGTCATAAATGTAATAAAGATAAGTGGTTCAATAAACAGGGACCACGCGGCAACGCTAACCCAGCAGCAGCAGACGTGATGGAACAGGAGGAGGCGCAGGAGGAGAAGGCCACGCTTTGTGAGACACAACAACCCAGGCCTTGCATGAGGACAAAAAGCGTGCGGATAGCATGCTTTGTACCGCCATGCAGTCATAAATGTAAGAAAGATAAGTGGTTCAATAAACAGGGACCACGCGGCAACGCTAACCCAGCAGCAGCAGACGTGATGGAACAGGAGGAGGCGCAGGAGGAGAAGGCCACGCTTTGTGAGACACAACAACCCAGGCCTTGCATGAGGACAAAAAGCGTGCGGATAGCATGCTTTGTACCGCCATGCAGTCATAAATGTAATAAAGATAAGTGGTTCAATAAACAGGGACCACGCGGCAACGCTAACCCAGCAGCAGCAGACGTGATGGAACAGGAGGAGGCGCAGGAGGAGAAGGCCATGCTTTGTGAGACACAACAACCCAGGCCTTGCATGAGGACAAAAAGCGTGCGGATAGCATGCTTTGTACCGCCATGCAGTCATAAATGTAATAAAAATAAGTGGTTCAATAAACAGGGACCACGCGGCAACGCTAACCCAGCAGCAGCAGACGTGATGGAACAGGCGCAGGAGGAGAAGGCCATGCTTTTTGAGACACAACAACCCAGGCCTTGCATGAGGACAAAAAGCGTGCGGCTATAGCAGCAATGCTTTTTGCCGCCATGCAGTCATAAATGTAATACAGATGAGAGGTTCAATAAACAGGGACCGGAAACGCTACACCATCCCAGATGTTCATTGGTCATGTTACTTGGTTGGGGTCCTGGAGTGTTGCGTAGTCATTTCCAATCCAGGATTGATTCATTTTAATTTGAGTCAGACGGTCTGCATTTTCTGTGGAGAGGCGGATACGCCGATCTGTGACGATGCCTCCGGCAGCACTGAAACAGCGTTCCGACATAACGCTGGCTGCCGGGCAAGCCAGCACCTCTATTGCGTACATTGCCAGTTCGTGCCAGGTGTCTAGCTTCATGCCCGGTTTCAGGTCCAGCGGTGCCAGCCACAAATCCGTCTGTTCCTTTATTCCCCTCCAAATTTCCTATTTCCTCCCCTGTGTGCTGCTTATCCCCAAGGCAGATCAGCTTCAGCAACGCTTGCTGACGCATGCCAACAGCTGTGCTGCACTGCTTCCACGATCCTACTGCTGCTGGTGCTGGGTTAGCGTTTCCGGATGAGATACAGCTTTGAGATGCGTTGGAGGAGAAGGAGTCAGAGAGGTAGGTGCTGCTGTTGTTATCCAGTGGGAGGGACGGCGGTGCAGCTGTTTGCGGCGTGGGCAACACCCGCGCCGTAGCAGGTGAGGAATCGCTGCCAGGCTCCACAAGGTTCACCCAGTGCGCGGTAAGGGAGATGTATAGACCCTGGCCGAACGCACTCATCCAGGTGTCAGTGGTGAGGTGAACCTTGCAGGCAACGGCATTCTTCAAGCTTCGGGTTATTTTGCTGACCACGTGCTCATGCAACTCAGGCACTGCTGGGAACCACGTAACGTGGGATGGCCACTGACATCATGCCCTTGAAGCTGTTTGTCTCCACCACTCGATATGGCAGCATTTCGCAGGCCAGAAGCTTGGCTATGCTGGCTGGCTGTTACTGCCACGGCCCGGGGGTCATTTGCTGGCAATTTCCTCTTGCGCTCAAACATCTCAGAGACAGACAACTCAACCGTAGGGCTGCACACCGAAGGGCTGTTGGTTGTTGTGTTTGATGAACACTGGGAGACCTCAAGAGCACTAGTCCGGAAAGTGACAGTGTCAGCATCGTCTGATGTTTGTGAATGTTGTGAACCACGCAATGGCTGGGCTACTGCTGCTGCTGAGGCGGGTCTGGTGGTGAGTCTGGTGAACCCAAGGGAGGCAGTGTTGCTGGTGGTACCCTGTCCTGCCGCGTTTGCCCACAGAGTGGGATGTTTGGATAGAATGTGGCGGCTCATGCTGGTGGTGGAGAGGTTGTTAATACTTTTCCCCCTGCTCAGGCGGGTCTTGCACACCTTGCAAATCGCCATGGTAACATCCTCAGTGCAGTCTTCAAAGAAAGCCCAGACTTTGGAGCACCTGCCTTGCTGGCGATTTCTGTTTGCGCCTCTTTTGCCTCTCACTTGAACTTCCATGCTTGCGGTGCCTGAAATTGCGCGCCGCCTACCTTGTGGCACAAGGCGAACTCGTGCAGCAGTGGGTTCCTCAACAGACTCATCTGTGCTGCTGCTACGACGGCGATGTTCTCGTTCACAAACAAAATCTGGGTCTATGTCCACATTGTCCATACCCTCCTCTTCCATCTCCTCAAACTCGTCATATGTCATTGTGGGGGGCCGCCGCCGTGGAGTAGAGCTCCCCAGAACAACCTCTGCGCAGCTCACTCCAACGTCGTCTGGTTATCTGGCAGTTGTGTGCGTGGTGTCGCTGCCGGTTGTGTCAGCTTTGTGCCCACTGGCTCCTTGTAACTGGCTGAGGACTCGGACCTCGTGCGTGATGTGCTGGTGCTGCTTAACCCACTGCTGGACGCTTGAAAGGTCATCCAAGTAATTATCTGGTCCTGTTCTTTTGGATCTGTGAGGGTTGTTGTCCTGGACAACATGGGCGGTATTGAGTGGGTTTTCTTGGGTGCTCCCCTGTGGCCTGTATGTGAACCGTCAGGGGAAACACCTCTTCCCTTGCCCCTCCCTCTTTCACCGGATTTCTTCCTTATTTCACTTATCCTTAAAGTACACGCTGACTGGCAGCAGTACAGTGGCAGTACAGAAATGCTATACAGTGGTGGGTGAGCGGTGTACCACTATTGCCAGCAGCGACACAGAGCACAATGCTATACAGTGGCGGGTGAGCGGTGTACTACTGTTCCCAGCAGACACAGAGTGGAAGTAAACACAATGCTATATAGTGTGGCTGAGCCGTGTACACAGAGTGGCATTAAACACAATGCTATATAGTCTGCTATATAGTCACCCCGAACAGGGTGATGTTCTGCAGAACCCGAACAGTGGCAAACACTGTTCGCCCAACACTACTGGGAACGCAGATTTTAGTACCTAAACACACGATACAACATGTTTTCCGGGGTCGGACTCTGAGGCACATACAGATGGTCCCGATCATCATCCTCATCATACAACTCTTCTCCTGAGTCTGACCCACCCACCACCTCTGCCACCCCAACATCCCCAGACACAGACCCCTCATCGTCCTCAACATTAACTAGGGATGCTGGCCTGAGCCAGACCTCCTCCTCCACATCAGGCCCCATCATCTCCTCAATGGCAGCCCTCATTAATCGCTCTGGCCACGGACCGATGGACACAACGTTCTCCTCCGGGGAGGGCTGCTGCTGACCACTGGCTGCTGGGGTGGATGTTATAGCTTGCGTGGGGCGTTGGCTGTTGCTGTTGTTGGGAGTGCTGCTCACAGCGGAGGTCTCTGGGGAACTCATGTTGAGCTCATATAGTGGTTGACGGTGAGTGGAGTATTACTGATCCCAGCAATATACACACTGACTGGCAGAGTACGCAATGCTATATAGTGTGGCTGAGCGGTGTACACAGAGTGGCAGTAAACACAATGCTATATAGTCTGGCTGAGCGAGCGGTGTACTACTGTTCCCAGCAGAATCAGAGTGGCAGTAAACAATGGTATATAGTCTGGCTGAGCAGTGTACACAGAGTGTCAGTAAACAATGCTATATAGTCTGGCTGAGCCGTGTACACAGAGTGTCAGTAAACAATGCAATATAGTCTGGCTGAGCGGTGTACACAGAGTGTCAGTAAACAATGGTATATAGTCTGGCTGAGCGGTGTACACAGAGTGTCAGTAAAGAATGGTATATAGTCTGGCTAAGCCGTGTACACAGAGTGTCAGTAAATAATGCAATATAGTCTGGCTGAGCGGTGTACACAGGGTGTCAGTAAACAATGGTATATAGTCTGGCTGAGCGGTGTACACAGAGTGTCAGTAAACAATGGTATATAATCTGGCTGAGCGGTGTACACAGAGTGTCAGTAAACAATGGTATATAGTCTGGCTAAGCCGTGTACACAGAGTGTCAGTAAACAATGCAATATAGTCTGGCTGAGCGGTGTACACAGGGTGTCAGTAAACAATGGTATATAGTCTGGCTGAGCGGTGTACACAGTGTCAGTAAACAATGGTATATAGTCTGGCTGAGCAGTGTACACAGAGTGTCAGTAAACAATGGTATATAGTCTGGCTGAGCGGTGTACACAGAGTGTCAGTAAACAACGGTATATAGTCTGGCTGAGCGGTGTACACAGAGTGGCAGTAAACACAATGCTATATATAGCGTGGCTGAGCGAGGTGCACAGTGGCAGTACACACAATGCTATATAGTCAGGCTAAGACGTGTACACAGAGTGTCAGAAAACACAATGCTATATATAGCGTGGCTGAGCGAGGTGCACAGTGGCAGTACACACAATGCTATATAGTCAGGCTAAGCCATGTACACAGAGTGTCAGAAAACACAATGCTATATATAGCGTGGCTGAGCGAGGTGCACAGTGGCAGTACACACAATGCTATATAGCCAAGCTAAGCCGTGTACACAGAGTGTCAGAAAACACAATGCTATATATAGCGTGGCTGAGCGAGGTGCACAGTGGCAGTACACACAATGCTATATTAGTCAGGCTAAGCCGTGTACACAGAGTGTCAGAAAACACAATGCTGTATATAGCGTGGCTGAGCGAGGTGCACAGTGGCAGTACACACAATGCTATATTAGTCAGGCTAAGCCGTGTACACAGAGTGTCAGAAAACACAATGCTATATATAGCGTGGCTGAGCGAGGTGCACAGTGGCAGTACACACAATGCTATATTAGTCAGGCTAAGCCGTGTACACAGAGTGTCAGAAAACACAATGCTATATATAGCGTGGCTGAGCGAGGTGCACAGTGGCAGTACACACAATGCTATATTAGTCAGGCTAAGCCGTGTACACAGAGTGTCAGAAAACACAATGCTATATATAGCGTGGCTGAGCGAGGTACACAGTGGCAGTAAACAATGCTATATATAGTGTGGCTGAGCGAGCGGTGTACTACTGTTCCCAGCAGCGACACACAATGACTGGGGGGGACCCTGGCTAGCGTGGCTGGAGAGCGAACTACCCTGCCTGCCTACCCAAAGCTAAACCCACAGACAAATGGCGGAGATATGACGTGGTTCGGGTATTTATTTACCCGAACCACGTGACCGTTCGGCCAATCAGAGCGCGTTCGGGCCCGAACCACGTGACCCGTTCGGCCAATCACAGCACTAGCCGAACGTTCGGGGAACGTTCGGCCATGCGCTCTTAGTTCGGCCATGTGGCCGAACGGTTTGGCCGAGCACCGTCAGGTGTTCGGCCGAACTCGAACATCACCCGAACAGGGTGATGTTCTGCAGAACCCGAACAGTGGCGAACACTGTTCGCCCAACACTAATTCTACAGCTGGATTTTACCACCTCAGTAATCTAAACTGGGGGTGTTAAGTCAGCCAACAGCAGATGAGGCTCAGTTAGAGTGTGGGGACTATGTAACCCCCATTACTTCATCAGAGCACCTTATAAGGAATGATAACTAGTTCTGCAGGAGTCGCCCTGCTTTCTCAAAAGAGGCGGCCGTGACTCCACTGAGAGATATTGTACTGTACTGTTTGATATCTTGTTTTTTATTATTATTTCACTATAGCACTTATGCATTGCATTAGCATCCTTGCATCACTGTGAATGTCATCATTACTGAATCTATGTTCAATCACACAGAGGTTCATTTTGAACTCTTGATGTTGACAGTACATAGTAGTTGGGCAGTATAATTATAATAGGTTACTGTGTCATGGCAACGATTTCTATTGGGGTTTTTATGCATTTTTAATTGTATTGTACTATCATAAGGTATTGAATTAGCATTGATCATGTTATAATTTTCTCTGCACTCTTCTCTTTCTGGGTGTATATACTGTATGTATTTAGCCCTAGCACACTCTTAATGGGCAAGTGTGTGGACACCATTCCTTGTTTGAACTTCAATTATGAGGTACGCAATGCAGAAATGATCTGGAATAGAAAACTAGTGTACTGCAAGGACTTTACATGAGAGGCTGAATGCTGTGACTTTATCGCCTATCAGCTGCTCCCCTGCACCAGCTTGGCACTTGCTAGCACTTGGAGGTGGAGAGTCCCGTCTCACCATGGCCAAGCTCAGATGCAAATGTCACTGTTTTTTGCCACCAAGCAACTCCACTGTGTGTCAAATACTGCCATGGTAAGGATTGCAAACACTGCAATTCAGCAGCATTAAATAGCAACTGAAAGGCACTGGGGCCAGCAAATGGGACACTGAACTATTCAACAAGTGTACAGTATACTGGTTAAGGGCTCTGCCTCTGACAGGAGACCTGGGTTCAAATCTTGAATCTCGGCTCTTCCTGCTCAGTAAGCCAGCAACTATTAAGTAGGACACTTTGGGCAAGATTTACTAACACTGCTACTGCGTATAGAGCGTGTCTTAGTGGCTGCAGCTCTGGTGCTTTGAGTGTGCCAGGAGAAAAGAGCAATATAAATGTTATATGTTCTTTGTCTTCTCACAGTTCAGCCACTTATCAGAAAGAGAAAAAAACAAATAGGAAGGACAATAAACGGTGAATGGTACATACTGTGAAGTTTAGAGGGGGTCGCAGCCAGCACGCAGTACACAGATGTATAAAACAAAGTCCGTTTATTGTGCAGTAGAAGAAAACAGCTTCAATGCAGCAGTAATAACTGGAAAATAACAGTTCAGCTTACTTCAGCTTGGTAATATACAGTCCAGCAGGATCAAACAAAGTTCAGTTTTCATCAGGCCAACACCATACAAACAACAGACAGGGTATGGTTTGGCTTCCATCAAATACTCCAATATTCCTTGTCAGGAGCTTCCATAGCATACTTGCTACTCCTTCAACACCTCTCTTCAGACTGCCTCTGAGGCTGCTTCTTAAGCATAAATTTGCATCTCATCAATACCATAATTAGTGAGACTCTCAGCCTCACTGACAACCAGGTGTGTACCTAGGTGGGATGGGAAGGCCCGCCCTTCCTTCCCTCCCATCCCAGGAGTCCGGCCCTGAGAAGAAAAAAACCAAGCAGCAACTGCTTGCTGCTAAAATCCGGACTCCCTTCCTAGGACCACACAGGGTTTTAAAGTGACCATAGTCCAAATACCGGGGAAATATACCTCCCATCTATTACCCAGCCCCGATGGCCCCTACATATCCCCCCCCTCTGCCTCAACCCCGAGGCGGTGGAGGCACATAGACCCACTAAACAGTGGACTCGGGAAAGGGCATCAGCGTTCTGGTGCACTTTACCCGGCCTATGTTCCACCACATAGTTGAACTCCTGGAGAGAGAGAAACCACCGGGACACTCTTGCATTCGTTCCTTTGTTTCTTTTCATCCATGCTAGCGGGGCATGGTCAGAGATCAACCTAAATTTTCTACCCAACAAATAGTAGCGCAGGGAGTCCAGGGCCCATTTTATGGCCAAGCATTCCCTCTCCACTACCGCATAATTTCTCTCAGCGGCCGTCAGCTTCCGACTGAGAAAAACTATGGGATGTTCTTCTCCATCAATCACCTGAGACAGGACCGCCCCCAACCCAACATCTGAGGCATCTGTCTGCACTACGAACTCTCGAGTGAAATCGGGGGCTACCAGGACAGGGTGACTACATAATGCCGATTTCAGCTCCAAAAATGCTTTTTCTGTCTCTGCTGTCCACTGTATCATCACTGACTTCCGGCCCTTGGTCAAGTCAGTTAGGGGAGCTGCTAGGGTAGAAAAATTGGGAATGAACCGTCTGTAGTATCCCACTATCCCTAAGAAAGCTCGAACCTGTTTCTTACTGATGGGGCGGGGCCATTCCTGGATTGCCTCAATTTTGTTAATTTGGGGTTTTACCAACCCCCTTCCGACAATGTATCCCAAGTACTTTGCTTCCTCCATACCTAGGGCACATTTCTCGGGGTTCACTGTAAAACCCGCCTTCTTTAACGCATCCAGGACTGCTTGCACCTTGGGAAGGTGGGACTCCCAGTCTGAACTGAAAATTACGATGTCGTCTAAATAGACCGACGCGTATCTTTGGTGTGGACGCAACATTCTGTCCATAACTCTCTGAAATGTGGCCGGGGCTGTCTGTAACCCAAACGGCATTCTTTTATACTGAAAATGGCCCTCAGGTGTAGAAAATGCCGTTTTCTCTCTGGCGTCTTTGGCCAAGGGTATTTGCCAATATCCTTTGGTCAGATCTAATGTGGTTATGTAGCGGGCTGGGCCTAACTTTTCTATCAATTCGTCCACACGGGGCATGGGATAACCGTCAAATTTGGAAATTTCGTTTAATTTCCGGAAATCGTTACAGAATCGCAGAGTTCCGTTTGGCTTGGGTACCAACACAATCGGGCTTGACCATTCACTCTGCGATTCTTCAATAACGTCCAAATCTAACATGCGCTTCACTTCCTCTGACACCGCCTTTCTGCGGGCCTCCGGGATGCGATAGGGCCTGACAAACACTTTAGCCCTGGGCTCAGTAACAATGTTGTGCTCCACCATACCCGTAAGTCCAGGCAAATCCGAAAATATCCCCTTGTTTCTCTGAAGAAACTCTTTTACTTGTTGGACCTGGGATTTGGAAAGAGTGGGGGCTATTTTCACATCCTCAATGCTGATTTTGGGTACAACACTCACACCTACCCTAACCGGCGTGGTCTCTCTCTCTTTCCAGGGTTTTAACAGATTGACGTGATACAGTTGATAGGGTTTCCGTCTCCCTGGCTGATGTACCTTATAATTCACTTCCCCCACTTTTTCAACGATCTCGAGGGAAGGGACCGTGCCACCTGGCCAAGAATTTACTCTCCACGGTTGGGATCAATACTGCCACTCTATCCCCCACCTGGAACTGCCTGATCTTTGTGGAGCGGTTGTATACCCGACTCTGCGCTTCTTGGGCTGCCAGTAAGTGTTCCTTGACCAGGGGCATCAACTTGGCAATGCGTTCTTGCAACTGGGAAACGTGTTCCACCACACTTTTGTGGGGACTGGACTCACTTTCCCAGGTTTCTTTGACCAAGTCAAGCAACCCTCGAGGTCTGCGCCCATAGACCAGTTCAAATGGTGAAAAACCTGTGGAGGCTTGAGGTACCTCCCGAACAGCAAACATCACTGCCGGCAATAAACAATCCCAATCTTTTCCGTCCCTTTGAACAACTCTTTTTAACATCATTTTTAAGGTTTTATTAAACCGTTCCACCAGCCCATCTGTCTGAGGGTGGTAAACAGAGGTTCTCATCTGCTTAATCTGGAACAGTTTACACACATCACCCATCACTTTAGACATAAACGGGGTTCCTTGGTCCGTAAGAATTTCCTTAGGAAAACCCGTCCGAGTGAACATATTAAACAATTCTCGGGCGATAGCTTTGGACGTGGGTTTTCTTAACTAGAGTTGGGCCGAACCTCCGATTTTCGGTCCGCGAACCGGGTTCGCGAACTTTCGCGAAAGGTTCGGTTCGCGTTAAAGTTCGCGAACCGCAATAGACTTCAATGGGGATGCGAACTTTGAAAAAAAAAAATAATTATGCTGGCCACAAAAGTGATGGAAAAGATGTTTCAAGGGGTCTAACACCTGGAAGGGGGGATGGCGGAGTGGGATACATGCCAAAAGTCCCCGGGAAAAATCTGGATTTGACGCAAAGCAGCGTTTTAAGGGCAGAAATCACATTGAATGCTAAATGACAGGCCTAAAGTGCTTTAAAACATCTTGCATGTGTATACATCAATCAGGTAGTGTAATTAAGGTACTGCTTCACACTGACACACCAAACTCATCGTGTAACGCACCGCAAACAGCTGTTTGTGTAGTGACGGCCGTGCTTTACTGGTGCGCACCATGGCGAGAGTGCAGGTTTTGGTGGCTTTACAACCCATATGGTCACCTGGCTGATGTAGCTGAATGACAGAACAGTGACTGTCCAGCTGATCAAATTTGGTCTGACCACAATGAGGCAACGACCTTATTATCGTGGGTGTGCCCCCCGAGACACTCATCTAGGCGCCGGTCATTGCTCCATTGTGATACGCAAGCCACTTCACCACGGCAAGGTAATGATCACGAAGGGGAATGGGCGCATGTACATGCCTTTTCTTTTGTTGTTGCAGCTGCCCGCAGTGCAGCCAGAAAAATTAGGCAGTCATGTACACGCACCCGAAAAATTATTACAGCGGCCGCTGCTAGCAGCGGCCTAAAAAATTCAGCAATCCGCCTGGAGTCCCGGACCCTGTTGGTGGTGGCGGAGAAGGTAGTCAAGCGGCCTGCAGGCAGACATGCTGTGTGGAGGGACTGGGAGCGACTTAGTCTTCTTGGGGCAGGCCAGGCAGCCAGTCACACGGCGTGCAGGCAGAGATGCTGTATGTGCGGGGACTGACTTAGTCTTGGGGCGGGCAGCAGCCCTCCGGGATCCATGCCTCATTCATTTTGATAAAGGTGAGGTACTTAACACTTTTGTGACTTAGGCGACTTCTCTTCTCTGTGACAATGCCTCCAGCTGCGCTGAAGGTCCTTTCTGAGAGGACGCTTGCGGCAGGGCAGGAGAGAAGTTGGATGGCAAATTGGGACAGCTCTGGCCACAGGTCAAGCCTGCGCACCCAGTAGTTCAAGGGTTCCTCATCGCTGTTCACAGCAGTGTCTACATCCACACTTAAGGCCAGGTAGTCGGCTACCTGCCGTTCCAGGCGTTGGTGGAGGGTGGATCCGGAAGGGCTACGGCGAGGCGTTGGACTAAAGAACGTCCGCATGTCCGACATCACCATGAGATCGCTGGAGCGTCCTGTCTTTGACTGCGTGGACACGGGAGGAGGATTAGTGGCAGTGGTACCTTGCTGGCGTTGTGCCGTCACATCACCCTTAAAGGCATTGTAAAGCATAGTTGACAGCTGGTTCTGCATGTGCTGCATCCTTTCCACCTTCCGGTGAGTTGGTAACAGGTCCGCCACTTTGTGCCTGTACCGAGGGTCTAGTAGTGTGGCCACCCAGTACAGCTCATTCCCCTTGAGGTTTTTTATACGGGGGTCCCTCAACAGGCAGGACAGCATAAAAGACGACATCTGCACAAAGTCGGATCCAGTACCCTCCATCTCCTCTTGCTCTTCCTCAGTGACGTCAGGTAAGTCAACCTCCTCCCCCCAGCCGCGAACAATACCACGGGAAGGTTGAGCAGCACAAGCCCCTTGCGATGCCTGCTGAGGTTGTTCTCCTGCCGCTGTCCCCTCCTCCTCCTCCTCCTCCTCCCCCAAAGAAACACCTTGCTCATCATCCTCTGAGTCTGATTCGTCTTCTGCACACGACTTCTCTTCTTCCTCCTCCTCCCCCCTCTGTGCTGCCGCAGGTGTTGAGGAAACAGCTGGGTCTGATGAAAATTGGTCCCATGCCTGTTCCTGCCATAACGGTTCCTGGTCACGCTCATTCACAGCTTCATCCGCCACTCTACGCACAGCACGCTCCAAGAAGTAAGCATAGGGAATTAAGTCGCTGATGGTGCCCTCACTGCGGCTCACCAGGTTGGTCACCTCCTCAAACGGCCGCATGAGCCTGCATGCATTCTCCATCAGTGTCCAGTTGTCGGGCCAGAACATCCCCATCTTCCCAGACTGTTTCATTCTACTGTAGTTGTAGAGGTAGTGGGTCACGGCTTTCTTCTGTTCTAGCAGGCGGGAGAACATGAGCAGGGTCGAGTTCCAGCGAGTCGGGCTATCGCAAATGAGGCGTCTCACCGGCATGTTGTTTTTGCGCTGAATTTCCGCAAAGCGTGCCATGGCTGTGTAAGACCGCCTCAAATGCCCACAGAACTTCCTGGCCTGCTTCAGGACATTCGCTAAGCCAGGGTACTTTGCCACAAATCTTTGAACCACTAGATTCATGACATGTGCCATGCAGGGTATGTGTGTCAGCTTCCCCATATGCAAAGCGGCAAGCAGATTGCTGCCGTTGTCGCACACCACGTTGCCTATCTCCAGGTGGTGCGGGGTCAGCCACTCATCCACCTGTTTCTTAAGAGCAGCCAGGAGAGCTGCTCCAGTGTGACTCTCCGCTTTGAGACAAGCCATGTCTAAGATGGCGTGACACCGTCGTACCTGGCATGCAGCATAGGCCCTGCGGAGCTGGGGCTGTGTAGCTGGAGAGGAGAACTGCCACTCAGCCAAGGAGGAGGAGGACAGCGAAGAGCATGTAGCAGGAGGAGAGGAGGTGGCAGGAGGCCTGCCTGCAAGCCGTGGAGGTGTCACAATTTGGTCCGCTGCGCCCTGCTTGCCATCGTTCACCACCAGGTTCACCCAATGGGCTGTGTAGGTAATGTAGCGGCCCTGCCCGTGCTTGGCAGACCAGGCATCCGTGGTCAGGTGTACCCTTGACCCAACGCTCTTCGCAAGAGATGACACCACTTGCCTCTCAACTTCACGGTGCAGTTGGGGTATGGCCTTTCTCGAAAAATAAGTGCGGCCTGGCATCTTCCACTGCGGTGTTCCGATGGCCACAAATTTACGGAAGGCCTCAGAGTCCACCAGCCGGTATGGTAACAGCTGCCGAGCTAACAGTTCCGCCACGCCAGCTGTCAGACGCCGGGCAAGGGGGTGACTGGCCGAAATTGGCTTCTTCCGCTCAAACATTTCCTTCACGGACACCTGACTGCTGCTGTGGGCAGAGGAGCAGGAACCGCTCAAGGGCAGAGGCGGAGTGGAGGAGGGTGCCTGTGAAGGTGGAAGGGAGAAAGCGGCAGAAGCAGATAATGCACCTGATGGAGGAGGAAGAGGAGAAGGAGGGTGGCTTTGCTTTTGTGTGCTGCTGCTGCTTTTGCTCAGGTGGCCATCCCATTGCTGTTTGTGCCTTTTCTCCAGGTGCCTTCGTAAGGCACTTGTCCCTACGTGAGTGTTGGCCTTTCCACGGCTCAATTTTTGTTGGCAGAGCAAACAGATGGCTTTGCTCCGATCTGAGGCACACACATGAAAAAATTTCCACACCGCTGAGCCACCCTGGGATGTGGGCACTATGGGGACCTCAGCAGCTGATGCTGAAGGGCAAGTTGGCTGGCTGTACATAGGTGGCAATACATGGTGCCGGACACTGCCACCAGCTGTTTCTGACGAAGAGCTGCCCCAGCTTCTTTCAGCAACTTCTCTCCTCCTCCTACTCTCTGACTCCCCCTCTGAACTGTCCCCCTCTTCATCTCCTCTATTGGGTACATACAGAGGATCCCTATCATCGTCATCATCGTAATCATCCTGCCCAGCTTCGCTTGCCTCAGACAAATCCAAACATGCACCAACATCAGTAGGTCCTTCATCCTCCTTACACGTTACATCCATAATGTTGCCGCGTAACTCAGACATATGAGCTGGTGAAAATTCATCTGGCTGTAACAACAATGGCTGTGCATCAGTGATTTCACCACTAAATAATTCTTGCGAAGTGTCAAATGCAGCGGAAGTGGTGCTAGTAGTAGCGCTGGTGGCTGAGCAAGATGAGGTGTTCTGTGTCGCTAAATACTCAACCACGTCCTGACAATCTTGGGAGGTGATGGGACTTGCCTTCTTCCGAGCACTGTACTGTGGGCCAGGTCCACACGAAATTACATTTACACGACCTCGCGCAGACCTGCCGGGTGGCCTTCCTCTGGCTCTGCCACTACCTCTTCCTCTACCTGTTTTGTCCATATCGGGTATGCACGGAGTGGTATATCACACTGCGTGCACTCACGTAGGTAGGTGGGTTCACTTAACTGCACAGGTATGCACACTGATGCGGTGGGTTCACTGAACAGAACAGGTATACAGTGGCGGGTTCACAGAACAGGTATGCAGTGGCGGGTCCACTGAACAGAACAGGTATGCAGTGGCGGGTTCACTAAACAGAACAGGTATACAGTGGCGGTTCACTAAACAGAACAGGTATGCAGTGGCGGGTCCACTGAACAGAACAGGTATGCAGTGGCGGGTTCACTTAACTGCACAGGTATGCGCACTGATGCGGTGGGTTCACTGAACAGAACAGGTATGCAGTGGCGGGTTCACTAAACAGAACAGGTATACAGTGGCGGTTCACTAAACAGAACAGGTATGCAGTGGCGGGTCCACTGAACAGAACAGGTATGCAGTGGCGGGTTCACTAAACAGAACAGGTATGCAGTGGCGGGTCCACTGAACAGAACACGTATGCAGTGGTGGGTTCACTAAACAGAACAGGTATGCAGTGGCGGGTCCACTGAACAGAACAGGTATGCAGTGGCGGGTTCACTAAACAGAACAGGTATGCAGTGGCGGGTCCACTGAACAGAACAGGTATGCAGTGGCGGGTTCACTAAACAGAACAGGTATACAGTGGCGGTTCACTAAACAGAACAGGTATGCAGTGGCGGGTCCACTGAACAGAACAGGTATGCAGTGGCGGGTTCACTAAACAGAACAGGTATGCAGTGGCGGGTCCACTGAACAGAACACGTATGCAGTGGTGGGTTCACTAAACAGAACAGGTATGCAGTGGCGGGTCCACTGAACAGAACAGGTATGCAGTGGCGGGTTCACTAAACAGAACAGGTATGCAGTGGCGGGTCCACTGAACAGAACAGGTATGCAGTGGCGGGTTCACTAAACAGAACAGGTATACAGTGGCGGTTCACTAAACAGAACAGGTATGCAGTGGCGGGTCCACTGAACAGAACAGGTATGCAGTGGCGGGTTCACTTAACTGCACAGGTATGCGCACTGATGCGGTGGGTTCACTGAACAGAACAGGTATGCAGTGGCGGGTTCACTAAACAGAACAGGTATACAGTGGCGGTTCACTAAACAGAACAGGTATGCAGTGGCGGGTTCACTTAACTGCACAGGTATGCGCACTGATGCGGTGGGTTCACTGAACAGAACAGGTATGCAGTGGCGGGTTCACTAAACAGAACAGGTATACAGTGGCGGTTCACTAAACAGAACAGGTATGCAGTGGCGGGTCCACTGAACAGAACAGGTATGCAGTGGCGGTTCACTAAACAGAACAGGTATGCAGTGGCGGGTCCACTGAACAGAACAGGTATGCAGTGGCGGGTTCACTTAACTGCACAGGTATGCGCACTGATGCGGTGGGTCCACTGAACAGAACAGGTATGCAGTGGCGGGTTCACTAAACAGAACAGGTATACAGTGGCGGTTCACTAAACAGAACAGGTATGCAGTGGCGGGTCCACTGAACAGAACAGGTATGCAGTGGCGGGTTCACTTAACTGCACAGGTATGCGCACTGATGCGGTGGGTTCACTGAACAGAACAGGTATGCAGTGGCGGGTTCACTAAACAGAACAGGTATACAGTGGCGGTTCACTAAACAGAACAGGTATGCAGTGGCGGGTCCACTGAACAGAACAGGTATGCAGTGGCGGTTCACTAAACAGAACAGGTATGCAGTGGCGGGTCCACTGAACAGAACAGGTATGCAGTGGTGGGTTCACAGCACAGGTATGCAGTGGTGGGTTCACAGCACAGGTATGCAGTGGTGGGTTCACAGCACAGGTATGCAGTGGTGGGTTCAATGAACAGGTATACAGTGGCGGGTCCACTGAACAGAACAGGTATGCAGTGGTGGGTTCACAGCACAGGTATGCAGTGGTGGATTCACAGCACAGGTATGCAGTGGTGGGTTCACAGAACAGGTATGCAGCCAGACAGGAACAAGCTAAGCCTAACTAATCTTTCCCTGAGAGACAGTCTGCAGCAGCTCGCCCTACTCTGACTAATGCAGGCACACGAGTGGCCGTAATGGCCGCCGCTGCCTGCCTTATATAAGGGGGGGGTGGGGCTCCAGGGGCTAGTGTAGCCTAATTGGCTACACTGGGCCTGCTGACTGTGATGTAGAGGGTCAAAGTTGACCCTCCATGTGCATTATGGGGCGAACCGAACTTCCGCAAAGGTTCGCCTGCGGGACGCGAACGCGAACCACTGAAGTTCGCATGGAACCGTTCGCAGGCGAACCGTTCGGCCCAACTCTATTCTTAACGGAAAGGCTTCCGGGTAGCAAGTGGCATAGTCGAGTATGACAAGGATATATTGGTGCCCCCTGGCAGACTTTACCAGTGGCCCCACTATATCCATGGCAATGCGCACGAATGGCACCTCGATGATTGGCAAGGGCACCAAAGGGCTTCGAAAATGGGACACTGGCGCGGTCAACTGACAGGTGGGGCAAGAAGCGCAGTAATTCTTTACTTCGGCCTTTAACCCAGGCCAGTAAAACCTGTCAGTTATCCGCGCCTCCGTTTTCTCGGCACCCAGGTGACCTCCCAATGCTTCATTGTGAGCCAAGTCTAGTACCATCCTCCGAAACTCCTGAGGCACTAGCAGCTGCTCAACAACCTCTTCTCTGACCTTGGCAACCCGATATAACATATCCCCATGAACTGAAAAATGAGGGAATCTCTCCTCTGCCCCCGGTTCCTGGGGAACTCCATTTACCACAGATACTTGTTCTCTCGCATGGGATAACGTTGGATCCCGCATCTGCGCAGTGATAAACAACCCTTTTGACACATCCAGGTCAGGGAGCATAGATTGGGGGGAAGATTCCTCATCATCCTCGCCCAACATAACTTGGAATGGGGAATCATCCCCCCCCCTCAGTAACCTGCTCAGGGTCCCGACAAGGATGGTCAGTCTCATTTTCATCCATTGGCAACATGACATCATCTTTTTGCAATAATACATGATCATTTTGCAATACATTTTCTGCAACATTTGTATCTAGACTTGGTACATCAAGTTCTTTGGTAGGGGGAGGAGGGGCTAAGTTATTATCAGAGTCCTTAAACAACTTCCCCTTGACATTCTCCCACAGTACCCAAAATAGTGGAAAGTCTCGACCCAATATAACTTGGCACATTAGGTTTCTTACCACTCCGACGTCGTGAGTAATTGTCCCACAGTCCGTTGAAATCGACACTGGCACCACAGGATAAGTCTTTGTGTCTCCGTGAATACACACCACCTTAAGCGGCTTTAGCACAGTGTCAATAGTTCCAATCAGATCAGCATGCACCATGGTTACCATACTGCCTGAGTCCAGCAAGGCTTTGGCAGGTACCTGGTTTACACTGACGGGACACACAAAACTCTCCTGGCACTCTGCCAGGCATACCTCCTGGGCAAAAAAGGACACCCTCCGTAGTACGTCACACTGCATGGGTTCCTCCTGCAGTGGACACTGGGCTCTGGTATGGCCCCAAGCAGAACATCTCCAACACTGGATCACACCTCCCTTCCGGGGTGTAGCCATAGCAGGTAGCAACCCAAGAGCAGCTTTTTGGAATACTTCCCTATTTCTGGTGATGCTGGTTGCGGGGTTCCGTGAAGCACCCTTTCCAGAGTCAGGGAACCTTGCAACACGAGGTAAGATGGGGCTCGCCTGGCCCTTTGGAGAGAGTAGATCTTCCACTACGGTATATCTCTCCACCAACTCCACCAGCTGCTCTGCTTTTTTGGGGTCTGCATGACTGACCCATCGCTGTAGTCCCACTGGCAAGGCACGCAGAAAACGATCCAGCACGAATCGCTCCACCATCTCAGGCCCGGTAAGTACCTCTGGTTGCAGCCACTTTGTCGCCAGTTGGATAAGGTCATACATCTGCGATCTGGCTGGATGCTCCATCCGGTATTGCCAGCTGTACACCCTCTGTGCCCGGACCGCTGTTGTTACACCTAGTCGGGCCAGGATTTCTGCCTGTAGTCGATCATAGTCGAGGGCGTCTGCAGAGTTGAGATCGTAGTAGGCCTTCTGGGGTTCTCCCGTCAGGAACGGTGCAAGGATACCAGCCCATTTGTCTTTCGGCCATCCTTCCCGCTCTGCTGTCCTTTCGAACGTTTTCAGAAAGGCTTCCACATCATCGGTGGGGGTTAGTTTCTGCAGGAAGTGGCTGGCTCTCACCATCGCCTGGTTGCTAGGGGCAGCTCCTGCTGTCTCTCTCCCCTGGGCCAGCTTCTGCACCGCCTCAAGCAGGATTTTGGCTTGCGCCTCTGAGGCCTCTCGCAGGGCTTCCGTGGCTTGCTGTTGAGTCACCATACTCGCCTGCTGAGACACCATACTCTGCTGTAGCTGCACAGTTGCTAAGGCCATTTGTTTCAGCAATTCCTCCATCATGCATACAAGGAGACTGGCCCTTTAAATGTCACTTTTTAAACGGAACTTTTTCTTTTCCTGCAGTGCTGCGCTGCCCGCATCCGAGCACCAGTTGTGAAGTTTAGAGGGGGTCGCAGCCAGCACGCAGTACACAGATGTATAAAACAAAGTCCGTTTATTGTGCAGTAGAAGAAAACAGCTTCAATGCAGCAGTAATAACTGGAAAATAACAGTTCAGCTTACTTCAGCTTGGTAATATACAGTCCAGCAGGATCAAACAAAGTTCAGTTTTCATCAGGCCAACACCATACAAACAACAGACAGGGTATGGTTTGGCTTCCATCAAATACTCCAATATTCCTTGTCAGGAGCTTCCATAGCATACTTGCTACTCCTTCAACACCTCTCTTCAGACTGCCTCTGAGGCTGCTTCTTAAGCATAAATTTGCATCTCATCAATACCATAATTAGTGAGACTCTCAGCCTCACTGACAACCAGGTGTGTACCTAGGTGGGATGGGAAGGCCTGCCCTTCCTTCCCTCCCATCCCAGGAGTCCGGCCCTGAGAAGAAAAAAACCAAGCAGCAACTGCTTGCTGCTAAAATCCGGACTCCCTTCCTAGGACCACACAGGGTTTTAAAGTGACCATAGTCCAAATACCGGGGAAATATACCTCCCATCTATTACCCAGCCCCGATGGCCCCTACAATACCAATGAACAAAATCGTACACATATTTATTAAAAATCGTATAATTCTTTATTGTATCAAAAATCTATCTAAAAAAAGCTTGGCCACATATCCCCACTGCCACCCCCACTGACCCCCACAACCCATACAGCAGACTCAACACTCAACCACACATACCCCAACCAGATATACCGGGCAACACAGAGCGTAATGATTTTAGATAGAATGTTAATGGAGCTCCAAATAACAAAAAGGCACTAAATGTACCTATACAGGCTGCAACCTATTGATCTCAATATGTCAGTCCGGACACTGGTCCATAGCGTTGTAGCAGAATGGTGGCTAGAACCAAAGAGCAGCAGAAGCGGTGTAGCATAATAATTGCTGTGCAAACAGTCTGTTTATTAATGCTCCATATGACAAGTAACAGTCTCCTTTTATCATCAAATAACACAGCCGAGCAGTATAGCGTAGTAGTTGCTGTGCAAGCAGTCCGTTCATTAAAGCTCCATAAGGCAAATAACAGGCTCCTTATCACACCAGATAACACAGCCACGAGTGATGTAAAGCAGAGTAGCAGTCAGCAAAGCAATACTACCGCATGCAGGCCTGTAGTTAGCACATAGTAAGTTCAGGAGGCAAAGCACTGTCTATTGGTCTAAGGCACAAGCAAACAGAGCAGCTCAACAGCATGAGCTCAGTATAACCAGTTCCAGTGTTTGCTGGCATGTATTGATGGAAACTGCTCACCACAGATTGCTGCTTAATACCCTCAGGCGAACTGCCGTGTGATCCCGATGGTTCCTTCTATGGATGGAAGCGGAGACATGCTGGGTAGCACCGAGTCCAGTGTAATGGGGTGGCCGGGCAGCCAAGCAAACAAGCGGTGATGCCACTACCAGCCTCGACATGTTTCACGAGCTTCTGCTTGTTTCCTCAGGAGGCGTGGCTCACCGCAATCAGTAAACGGCTGCTTATAACAGCCCTCATATCCTATCTGGGATAACGTGCCAATGACTCCACCCCCCACACCGCCAGCCCAACGCCAGCCCGAGCAAGTACCCCCTCACACGCTCCACATCCGCCCACAGCACTCCGGCGGGCGGAGGAAGCGACAGGAAGTACGCTCAGCTGACGTCAGAGTCCACCCACCCCCCATCTCCTCGGCAGCCCAATGCCACTATGGAGGTGGACAGGGCAGGAAGACTCAATGGGCAAATGGCAGCGCAGAGAGGTATGGAGTTCACGGCAACACAATCAGACTCAATGCAAGACATGCATACTCACATTTAAAGATGTATTACACACTTACTACAAATATTCTGCATTCATAACATTCTCAGAAAAAAACATTGTCATCAAATAAAAGCTGCAACAAATGTCAGCTTAACATCTATGGCATACCTGCCGAAAATACCATTGTTAATATGAAGTATTGGAGTTGGTGCCCCAGAGCAAGACGCAGTGGGAAACCAATACACCCAGAGACAGAACAGGTAGGGCCCCACGCACAGTGGAATAGCATATTAATTCCCGCCTATACCCTCTTATTGGATAAAGTAGCTTAACTATAATGGAAGAAAGGGGGCAAAGCCCTCCATTTCATTCAATCCAGGGGGGGAAGTAGCTCTCAAATTAAAAATCCAACGACACTCCTTCTGACATAGCAATCTATCGAGATTGCCTCCCCTTATTGATCCATGAACACGATCAATCCCCACAAATTTAAGTCCCATAGGGTCACCGTTGTGGTATTGTCTGGCGTGTACCCCGACGGGAGCAGTGGAGTTCACCTTCCTTATACTCTTAAAGGGAAGGTTCAGGGAGGGTGGGTAAAAAATAAAAATCAATTTCCACTTACCTGGGGCTTCCTCCAGCCCGTGGCAGGCAGGAGGTGACCTCGCCGCCGCTCCGCAGGCTCCCGGTGGTCTCCGGTGGCCGACCCGACCTGGCCAGGCCGGCTGCCAGGTCGGGCTCTTCTGCGCTTCAAGGCCCGGAACTTCTGCGTCCCACGCCGGCGCTCTGACGTCATCGGACGTCCTCCGGGCTCTACTGCGCAGGCGCAGAACTACTGCGCATGCGCAGTAGAGCCCGGAGGACGTCCGATGACGTCAGAGCGCCGGCGTGGGACGCAGAAGTTCCGGGCCTTGGAGCGCAGAAGAGCCCGACCTGGCAGCCGGCCTGGCCAGGTCGGGTCGGCCACCGGAGACCACCGGGAGCCTGCGGAGCGGCGGCGAGGGCACCTCCTGCCTGCCACGGGCTGGAGGAAGCCCCAGTTAAGTGGAAATTGATTTTTATTTTTTACCCACCCTCCCTGAACCTTCCCTTTAACATGCTCCGAGATACGCTCTCTGAGTTCACGTGTTGTTTTTCCTACGTAAAAAGCCCCACAGGGGCATAAAAGTAAATAAACCACAAATCACGTGGTACAGTTAACAAAGTGCGAAAGTCTCCACTGCTTCCCGTCCGGGAGCACCACAGACGCCCCCACATGCATAAATCTACAAAAACTACACCCCCCACAAGTATAGGTCCCAAGGACCCGACAATGTGGTCGAGAGGTGTCCTCAAAATGACTCTTTACCAAAGTGTCCCTCAGAGATGGGGTCCTCCTGAAAGATATATTGGGTCGTGGTGGAACATGAAGCAACAACCGCGAATCATTACAGAGTATATACCAATACTTATCCAATATCTGTACAGTTTCCCTATGTTGCATACAAAAACGAGTGCAGAATCTGGTCTGCTGTTGACCAGACCCTTTCACCCTATTTGTATTGAGCAATTTCTCTCTGTCACTCTCCAGCGCCCTTTGATAGGCCTGTCTCAAAATGTTATCCTCATAACCCCGTGGCCCCCTCCTACGCAAACCTTTATATGGGCCTCTACGAGGAGGCATTTGTTTATACCCATGAGTATTATCGTAGGCATGTTGTGTGCTGGCTACGATATGTCGATGATATATTTTGCGTATGGAGGGGGTCCCAGGAGGCCGTGGCGGTCTTCCTTAATGATCTTCATGAGAGCTGTCCGAGCATTCGGCTGACGGCTCATGTGCACCCTGATCGTGTTGCCTTCTTGGACACTGTGGTAATCCATTCTGGAATGACATTCCAAACTGACCTATTTGTCAAACCAACTGACCGAAACTCGTTGCTGGAATTTACCAGCTTTCATCCTATGTCTACCCGTGAACATATTCCGGGTGGCCAGTTGGGTAGAGTGAGGAGGATTGTCTCGGATCCTGCCGTCAGGGAGACCCGTATTGTGGAAATGAGGGAAAAGTTTAGGCGTAGAGGTTATCCTGAATATACCCGAGAGGAATTGCCTTCACGTAGGAAACGTGCTTCTGGGCCAAGACTCCCCTTTGTTTCCCGTTACAATACCTGCAGCAATCAGCTGGGGTCTATTGTGTGGAAACATTGGGGCCTCTTGAAAGAATCTTTAACTCACATTGAGGAGTTCCGCTATCTGCCCCTTTTTTCGTTTAAGCGGGCCCCTACAGTGAGAGATAAAATTCAATCTAGGCCTGTTATCCCTGCGGTGACTTCTAGAAGGGGCACTTTTCCGTGTTTAGGCTGCCATTTATGCAGCCATATTGTGAGGGGAGATACGTTTGCGCATCCGTCCAGGTGTGAGAGGTTCTCTATATGGGGCCTCTACACCTGTGATTCGTCATATGTTGTATATTTACTTAGATGCCCTTGTGGGTTGGTGTATGTGGGTGAAACCACACAACGGTTGCGTGACCGTATCTCCTCTCACAAATCTGCCATTAGAACACTTAATATGGAACAAGCTGTTTCTCAGCACTTTACTATGTGCCGCCACACGGTCTCGCAATGAAGGGTTCAGGTCATAGATGGGGTTCCCAGAGATTTTAGGGGAGATAGAGCAAAGGATCTCCTCAGGAGGGAAGCTTTTTGGATTAAACGCCTGGGAGCTTTGGGTAACAGTGGACTGAACAGGGACTATGATCTCTCTTTTTGCATCTAGCTCCGTTGTCTTGGATACTTGGTCTAGCTTGGTCATGGGTGGGGGTTGGGGGATAGTATGCTGGTGATATCTTGTGATCCACACTCTCTTTCTCTTTCAGAGTAATTAGTTGTTGGTTTATATCTAGGGCTTTAACATATGTGATGTGTGTCTCTTTTATGTAGTTGGGATGCAGAGGTGATATGGGGGAACCTGTATTTTGATCCTTGATAGTTTTAGATAGGCCTAGTTTTCAGCTATTAATTCTTCATGGGTGGACTTATTTTGGCTTATGAATATTAGTATGGCCTTGGTGGTCTTTGATATCCTCAATTGTCATGCCATTACCATCTTTTACACAGTGCGTTTTTTACCTATATACATGGTGTTCATGCCTTCTTGTATTTTTCTATTTCCCATTTTTGGGATTCATGCGGACATTTTTACGCGTGCGCAGACACATGTACGCATGTAGTCATGCGGATTTTTTTACGCATGTACCTACGTTTACGCATGCGTCCATGCGTACGTCATGAGGTCATCATGACGTTCCAGGAAGTGTTTTGGCATGACATACGGGGAGTGAGCTGCAGTTCCCCATCAGGTCCTCTCCATATTTGGCAGTTGGAAGGAGGAGGTAAGGAAACATTTGAATTACTAGGTCTGATTGTGATTGGTCTCTTATCGAAGTGGGTGTAGCTTACCTGGCTTTTGTGCAGTTCCCCATCAGGTCCTCCATGTACTCTCTGCATCCTGATTGGTAATGGCTAGTATATATAGGAGTAGCATTTGGATTGTATTTCAGAGAGAGCCTGATACAGCTTGAGGAAGGACCTTGTCCGAAACAGCGTCTGTCGCTGTTATGGCTATCTCTTTGTCTTTCTTTTAAATAAAAGAGCTATACATTACTGACGTGGCGCTGTGGACTTTTCGTGTTGGACTTTGCTGACCCTCTGAGGGCTATTGGGTCTCTCCACTCTAGCACACGTCTGTCCCCATTTGGGTGCTGGTCTACCCAGTTTCTATGCCTGAAAGCGTGCACGTAACTGACCAGCCTCCTGCACAAAGGATTTATCCCTAGTGCAGTTACGACGGATCCTTAAATATTGGCCCACAGGGATACCTTTGATTGTGTGCTGAGGGTGGCAACTATCTGCCTTTAATAGGGCATTTGTGGATGTCTCCTTCCTGAACAGTCCTGTGCTGATCAGACCCGACTCATCACAATTAACGCGAAGATCTAAAAACGGAATTTCATGATAGTCGCAATTCATTGTGGATCTAAGATTACGACAATTCGTGTTTATACATTCCACGAATTTAGTCAAAGCCATACGACTTACAGTCCATAGTACGAAGATGTCATCTATGTACCTGTGCCAGACCAAGATCTGGCACAGGTACACCGAGAGAGCCTCATCTGCGAACAACTTGCGTTCCCACTCCCCCAGGTACAGGTTAGCATACGACGGGGCACACGTCGTCCCCATCGCGGCCCCCTGCACCCGGAGGTAGTGGTCACCATCAAAGGCAAAAATATTGTTTGTTAACAAAAATTCCAATAACATCAAGAGGAATCTATTGTGCATGGCCGATTCCAGACCCAGCTCAGCAAGGAAACCACCAACTGCCCGAAGACCAAGCTCATGTGGTATGTACGAATACAGGGCCTCGACGTACAAAGCAACGAGCAAGGTGCCGGGCGGGACCTGCACACCATCTATAGTTCTAAGAAAATGAGAGGTATCTCTAATATAAGATGGAAGAGACTGCACATGAGGTTGTAAGTGCTTATCTATGTAAACACTGATTTTTTCAGTTAGGGAGCCACAACCCGACACGATTGGGCGTCCCGGTGGATTCAATAATCTCTTATGCACCTTAGGAAGAACATAGAAGGTTGGTGTTACCGGATGTATTACTTTCAAAAAGTCATACATTTCATTAGAAATTAACTCATTGTGCAGTGCCCCATCTAAGATGGCATACAGTCTCTCCCGGCACCGCTCAACCGAGGACGCCGAGACCCTGACATAGCATTCACGTTGTGACAAAATTTGTGCATACATATCCCTGTAGGCCAATTTTGACATCACTACTACATTACCGCCATTATCCGAAGGCTTAATGACCCAATAATCGTGTTTTTGCAAGGCCTCTAAAGCCTGGATTTCCTCCTCTGTGAGATTAGCTGGACCAACATGTCCTTGTAATTGCATCAATTCTCTCTCAACAGAGGGCACAAAAGTTTGTAGATTTGAATTCAGAGACGGGGGGGGGGGGGGGGGGATATTTCTGAGACCTTCTATTAAAGAATTCACTATTAGTCTGAGGTGGGAGGAGACGAGGGGCGGACATCACGGGGGCCCCCGCAACCGCACCTAAGTCATCAACCCCCGGCACTTCATCTTCCAAATTTAACAGGTCATATAGATCCTGTAATGCTTGTTGATCAGTCTCGGACAGGCTATGTTGAATCGGCCGCGATGTATCGCGACGACGCCCACCATTTGTCTGTGCACACAATGATCACAGCAGTATCTTTCTCCCGAACAGATGAAGATCCTTTATAACTTCAAATTTGTCAATATTGTGGGTGGGGCAAAAGCCCAACCCACGAGCAAGAACATTATTCATAACTTTGGGAATTACTTCCCCTGTCAAATTGATCACCTGTAGATCAGACGAGTTGGTGCCACCAGAGGGTGCACAGACAGTCGGCTGCTGTGATGTTACTCCAAAAAAGTGCCAGAGAAAAAAGGCGGCGCGGAGGCACAGGCCCCAAAGCCTCCACCATCCCTCCGGCCCTCGTCCACTCCCCCCGCATCCACATCGTCTAGACATTGCGCAGCCGATGTGATCTTTTTGCCTCTGTTACTACGTTTATTGGTTTTATCTATCCTACTGGGTACATTAGCATCTGGACGGGATAGAGTATTATAGACTTTGGGTTGTCCCTTGGTCGATACAGAGCTAAGGGAGGCAGAGCTAGTTGAGCTGACGCTGGCTGTGGATCCCTGTGATCCTTCTGATTCCTCCCCTGCACTGGACGACGGGGGTTGTCCCGGTCTTTATTGCTGATGAGGCTTTCTCCCAGATTGTATTGGTTTAAAGCCCCATCTGTATGCAGTTCCAAGTTTATAAGCAAGCCTGTCTCTCAGGATTTTTGGATCCCTCTTGATCACCAACTCCTGATTAAAATGTTTAATATGGCTGGTGAGTTCACTGTTACGCCTTTCATACAGGGGGTCGTCACTACATAAACATAAAGAGTCAGTGACTTTAATGATTTATTTTTCAATATTTTTTAATTCCTCTTCATCTAATTCGTTCATAAGAGTCAAACAAACATTTGCACAAGCCTCAAAGTTAGTCTCCCATTTCTTCTTAAACTCTGCTGATAAATTCTTCCTATGCGGGAAGATCTGGAAGTGTAACCACAAGGGCGCAAAATGATCATTTAAATATTCGCGATTGTACTTAATGTTCCACCATAATCGTGATTTTTGTTCATATAATCGATTTCAATTTCCTAAAGCCCCCATTGATTAATTGTCGGGCATTCCTGCTCTCCTGTGTATACGGGAGCACTCCTGCCCCACCTGTGTGACCAGCTTCTCCCACTGCAGCATGCTCAACTAGCACCAACTCCAAGTATATGCAGATTGACTGTTGGATAGCGTCTGCAGGATATCTAAATCCAGATTTAACCCAAATAAACCGGGTATACCTCCTAAAGTAAGACAGCAATCCACAGTCTACTAGATTCTCTCACTTATTGGTCATGTCCAATCACCAAAATATATATATATAGAAAAAAACAAATAGGAAGGACAATAAACGGTGAATGGTACATACCAATGAACAAAATCGAACACATATTTATAAAAATCGTATAATTCTTTATTCTATCAAAAATCTATCTAAAAAAAGCTTGGCCACATATCCCCACTGGTAGGGATTAGATTGTGAGCTCCTCTGAAGGACCGTTTGTGACAAGACAATATACTCTTTAAAGCACTGTGGAAGATGTCAGCACTATACTGTATAAATACTAAACAATAAATATAGTTAACCATTCTCTAGCATATTATGTGACTCCCTTCTATCGTTTCAGAGTCTGCTTGTCCTTGAGTCCAATATATTATTCTAAACTCAGATACCCTCAGTTCAAATGTACTGGACTTACAAAAACATGCAGCCCAGTTTTGGCAGGGAAAGGAAACAAGGTATCTTGCAGTCTTTATATGTTGCCCCTTCCCCACTAGGCAGAGACCTGAATGTCAAGTGGCTTATGGAAGTTTATGACAGTGTCATATAAGAAGACTCTCAATATACAGTGTGTTAAGAACTTATCTGGGGATCCCTCGATGGATGGCTCAGCCCAAAGCCGAGCTGCGCCTTCCACTTCTGGGTGTCGGCGGCCGCTCCGCGATCATGTCGCGCACGCTGAGGACCAGCGTGCGCATAGCAGTGGGTTGGTCCTTTGCTAACATTTTCTGTTAACATGATTTCTGCGCACGCCATGCACAAATGTGACTTAAAGAGAAACCGTGACCAAGAATTGAACTTTATCCCAATCAGTAGCTGATGAAAAACAAAAGTTTGCTTTCCTAAAACAGAAAGAATTTGCGATAATTCAGGTTGGAGTGAGCTTGAGATGTCTCCCAGAGCAACACTGCTGAATATATGCAAATTAACTATTGTACCCTTAGAAGCTAAACACACCTCCAGAACCGCTGGAATGCAATGATGTGTCAGCTTGTTAATTTGTACAGAGCCATAATAATCCAACATACATACAGACTGTTTCGGATTGTTTGATCCTCATCAGTGCATGGCATGGATTAATTTGGCTCTATGGAGTAGGGCTTGTAAATCCGAGAGGTACAGACTAACCAGCAAGCTCATGGTGACCCAGAACTCATTGGAGTGTGTAAGGGACTACAATGGTCCTAAAAGCCCCCTTACTAAGATGTTAAGAAAAACAAAAGTTTGCTTTCCTAAAACAGAAAGAATTTGCAATAATTCAGGTTGGAGTGAGCTCGAGATGTCTCCCAGGCACCACTGCTGAATATATGCAAATTAACCATTGTACCCTTAGAAGCCCTTAGTAGCTGATGAAGTTTACCTTTTCACAAACGGATCATCAGGGGGCTCTGTATTGCTGATATTGTGGTGAAACCCCTCACACAGTGTGATGCTGGGTCTAACTGCCAAAACAACAAGCAGCATTTCTTTCCACTGACATCACCTGCCAGCAGTAAAAATGTCCCCATGTGGTAAATGGCAGAATGTAAATCAGGGAAAGGAAAGATTTTACAATAGGAAAACAATAACAATAACTAAATCTTTTATACATAATTATTGTAAAAATGAAGCACTTTTTTATAATATTATTTTCAAAAAGGAGGAGGAGAGCGCCGGCACTGCTGTCATAAACTTTATTCCAAAATCGTAAAATCATCAAAGGGTAACTGACATTATTCATACAAAAGTTTGAGAACACATACCATTGGTGGCTGTGGATGGTGCGGTGGGTGCGGAGGGTGCAGAGCCAGTCACCAATGGTATGTGTTCTCAAACTTTTGTATGGATAATGTCAGTTACCCTTTGATGATTTTACGATTTTGGAATAAAGTGTATGACAGCAGTGCCGGCGCTCTCCTCCTTCTTTTTGCATATAGACGTGACTTTGGCCTGAGCATGCTGAAGACATACTGCACACACACTTCTGTTTGGGACTGTGCTGCCCTCCCCTCCACCTCTGTGGATGGAAGACAGTTTCTGCAGTGCCAGCATTCTTTTCACTGGATTTCCTCTCTAAGCAAAAAACAACTGTTACTAACAGTGCAAACACTAGCTCTAAAACCTCCTAAAAACAAAAATACATACTAATGGGTTAAGTTGGACTACATAGCTTAGGATAGCACTGTTTGGACAGTCTGAAAGCTACACCTCAAATCATTCCATAATTTCTCACCCAAATTTATGTCACCGGTTCTTAAAAAGAAAAATGGAAAGAAAAGTATTTTGAATAAACATTGACAAACTGGGTAAATTAAACCAAGGCTTGTCAGGCATATGGCCATAGACCAGCCCACACATTTATGTAACTGGATAAACAACTAGGATCCCCTCTGTTTTCTTGGCTCTCAAAAGGTCATGTCCGAGGCCTGAAAGACAGCTTCCTACAGGTTTACTACAGAGTGCTTATGGAAGCTAGTCATTCTATTCTACAGCTGGATTTTACCACCTCAGTAATCTAAACTGGGGGTGTTAAGTCAGCCAACAGCAGATGAGGCTCAGTTAGAGCGTGGGGACTATGTAACCCCCATTACTTCATCAGAGCACCTTATAAGGAATGATAACTAGTCCTGCAGGAGTCGCCCTGCTTTCTCAAGAGAGGCGGCCGTGACTCCACTGAGAGATATTGTACTGTACTGTTTGATATCTTGTTTTTTATTATTATTTCACTATAGCACTTATGCATTGCATTAGCATCCTTACATCACTGTGAATGTCATCATTACTGAATCTATGTTCAATCACACAGAGGTTCATTTTGAACTCTTGATGTTGACAGTACATAGTAGTTGGGCAGTATAATTATAATAGGTTACTGTGTCATGGCAACGATTTCTATTGGGGTTTTTATGCATTTTTAATTGTATTGTACTATCATAAGGTATTGAATTAGCATTGATCATGTTATAATTTTCTCTGCACTCTTCTCTTTCTGGGTGTATATACTGTATGTATTTAGCCCTAGCACACTTTTAATGGGCAAGTGTGTGGACACCATTCCTTGTTTGAACTTCAATTATGAGGTACGCAATGCAGAAATGATCTGGAATAGAAAACTAGTGTACTGCAAGGACTTTACATGAGAGGCTGAATGCTGTGACGTTATCGCCTATCAGCTGCTCCCCTGCACCAGCTTGGCACTTGTCACTGTTTTTTGCCACCAAGCAACTCCACTGTGTGTCAAATACTGCCATGGGAAGGATTGCAAACACTGCCATTCAGCAGCATTAAATAGCAACTGAAAGGCACTGGGGCCAGCAAATGGGACACTGAACTGTCCAACAAGTGTACAGTATACTGGTTAAGGGCTCTGCCTCTGACAGGAGACCTGGGTTCAAATCTTGAATCTCGGCTCTTCCTGCTCAGTAAGCCAGCAACTATTAAGTAGGACACTTTGGGCAAGATTTACTAACACTGCTACTGCGTATAGAGCGTGTCTTAGTGGCTGCAGCTCTGGTGCTTTGAGTGTGCCAGGAGAAAAGAGCAATATAAATGTTATATGTTCTTTGTCTTCTCACAGTTCAGCCACTTATCAGAAAGAGGCCTAAGAAATATGTTTGTGGGACACCAGGAGCAGTGTAAAGACCTACTTGAGAAGTTTCTTGGTATCGCTTGAAGAATGATTTTGGTATTTTTGTAAATATGCCAAAAAATTGCCAATTTAACGTGTGACAATTTCTTTGTCACAGTTTAAAAAGGCTCTATTCTGATTTTAGTTAATTTAAGTCTTCTATGCTATGTACAAGGATACACAGTGATTTTTTTTTCTTTTATGTTTTGTGTTAAATGTCTATTTTATCAATATATTTTTAATACAGAGTACAACAAAGCCTTGTGAGTTTTTTAATAAAATATGAACCAGTAGCTCGCTGCCTAGAGGCAGCTCTCATAAATGAGTTAGTTGAGACAGAATATACTACTTGCTGTCCAAAAGAATCACTCATTTATGGAGCTGGTACTTATTAACTAATGGTTTTCCAAGCTGGAGATCAATAGCGACAATTAGTGAGCCTTCAGGCTAGGCCTGGATTTATAACCATGGGGTTGATTCACTACCACCCGTTAATATTGCAGTGTGAAGATGGCACACTTCAATATTACTGGTACTTACGTCAGCAGAGTATCTTGCATGGCGCAATTAGCATGACTCACGTTGCATACGTAAGAAAGCATTGCTATGGTGATGTGCTTTACACCTTTTCACCATGGGCTTCATTATGGGTTAAGCCTAGGAACTGTTATCAATAGGATTAACAGATGCCTGAAACGCAGCTATTGTCAGTAGGAATAGCTCACCAGGGATGCTTATAAAGCAAGCCCAACATAAATTGTCCTATTCAAGATACAGAGCCTGATTTACAAAGGTTGAAGAATGGTAGAGAGCCTGTGTGATTCCTGTATGATGTTACATTAAACCTGTAACTTCAAGAAATGTAAAGTGTAGATACTTACCTTGGTAGAGGGAAGCCTCCTACATCCTCCTCGAGACAAGCTCTGGATTCCCGAACCCTCTGAAAGTTTGGCCATGCTCCTGTCCTCAAATGAGCGCAGCCGCATTATTGGGTATTCTTACTAAACTGGAGTAATCAGAACAATGGCCTCAATTCACTAAGCTTAACTCCTGTCTTTAATAACTCTTCTGAGCTGTTTTACAGTTATCACCATGGTGATATAATTGTGATAACTGTAAAACAGCTCAGAAAAGTTATTAAAGACAGGAGTTAAGCTTAGTGAATTGAGGCCAATGTGTATACAGTCTTACTGCACAATGAGTAGAGCAGAATACAATACATTTTATGCAATGCATTACGCTCCACTGATTGTGCGTAAGGCTTTATGCACCTTATTTTGATTAACACAGTTTAGTGAATATACCACTATATCACTACATATTCAATTAGACTTTTTGCAGAAAGCTAATATTTGTCCTACCCTTTTCCCATGTTCCACTGTGGAATAAAAAAAACTCATCTAAAGTCAAATATAATACAATACAATACAATAACATTTCTATAGCGCTTTTCTCCAATAGGACTCAAAGCGCTTAGGCTCTCTCAGATTCAGTAGTTGGTAGTAGGATGAAGTATTCACACAACAAAAGTTATATTTCTGCAAATGCCAAACTGAACAGGTGGGTTTTCAGTCTAGATTTAAACACCTCTAGAGATGGAGCTGTCCTGATCTGTTGAGGTAAGAAGTTCCAAAACGTAGGGGCAGCATGACAGAAGGCTCTGGGACCAAAAGTTTCCAAGTGGACTCTGGGTATGACTAGATTATTAGAACCTGTGGATCTGAGAATGCGGGGATTGCTACGCAGCTGCAACATTTCTTTCATGTATCCAGGGCCCAGATTATTCAGGGATTTAAATGTCAGTAGGCCGATCTTGAATAGAACCCTCCATTCTTTAGGTAGCCAGTGAAGGGAGTGCAGGACTGGCGTTATGTGGCAGTGACGGGGTTGGTTGGTTAGCAGTCTGGCAGCAGTGTTTTGTATCAGCTGTAGGCGGTACAAGTCCTTTTTTGGAAGGCCAGTGTAGAGAGCATTGCAGTAGTCCAGTCGGGAGGTAATAAAGGCATGAACTAAAGTTGGTAGATCTTCTGGGGAGATGAGGTGCTTGATTTTTGCGATGTTCTTAAGGTGAAAATAGGATGATTTCACCACAGCAGAGATGTGAGTTCTGAAGTTTAAATCCCCATCAATTAGAACTCCCAGGCTACGCACATGATCAGAGCTGCGTAGATCCGTGCCTCCTATTCCCAGTGGTGAAGACTGCAAGTTAAGTTGTTTTGTTGTCATGCGCTGCCCTCCGATCAGAAGGACTTCTGTTTTGTCTGCATTTAGTTTCAACCAGTTGTCATTCATCCATTGCTGTAGTTCACGTAAGCAGGCGTTTATAGTTGGATATAAACTATATTTGGATAAATATAACCCTGATCTCTACTCAATACATTCTGAAAATACCCCTCCCAATGGGCAGAGGTTAGCTGCCCATTGGGAAGGGTATTTTTGCTATTTTGCTATTTGATAGTGTATTATAAGAGCATTAATAATCAGGAGACATTCGATTTAAATTATCTTTGTGTTATAACCTCACTTATTCTCAAACTCGGAACAATTTAAACAATTACACTGTGCAAAATGTATACCATGAATATCAGAACAGGGTTTGGATTAGATCCATTCACGATACTATTATTATTTATATAATATATTCATGGCATTTTATTCAGCGCTGTACTGTTTGTAACATGTTGAATTTATGAATCTGTAATCATTAAACAAAAAGTACCAGCCAGCTAGGACAGTTATCAAGCAGTGCAGGGAATGTCAAATTAATATTTCAAAATGCTATTTGGAAAGTACAACTTCCATAGCAGATGAAACATTTATTCTACAACAATACAAGAACTTTCTTATTAATGCGGACATCAGAAAAACTGGAAGGAAATTCAAAGCATGGACCAAACGAGGTGCTAATTTCCATGCTATGCAACATAGAAGTCACAAAATAAGCCAGTTCCACCTCAAACAACATTTTCATTTTCCATACCCTTCTTCATATTAAACCAGGTTTCACAAAATCAACTCTTATTTTCTGTAGTGAAAGCATTATCGCAGCCCCTGCCATTTCTAAGAAAAACCCTCATAGTAATAATAATAATAATAATCTGAACATTTGTATAGCGCTTTTCTCCTGTCGGACTCAAAGCGCTCAAGAGCTGCAGCCACTGGAACGCGCTCAAGAGGCCACGCTGCAGTGTTAGGGAGTCTTGCCTTGAACTCCTTACTGAATAGATACTTGACCTAGCCAGGATTTGAACCCTGGTCTCCCATGTCAAAGGCAGAGCCCTTAACCAGTACACTATCCAGCCACCGTAGTACATGTTGTACACAGGACCAAGGATCTATCTATAGTTATCACACAGAATTTACTTTGTATTTGCCCTGACTTTTCTCCCTAGCTCCAGAGCTCCAGTGGGTGGCTGTACCCAAAGCAGTTTGTAAATAACGAGCTCTGCCCCCAAGGGACTGTCCGGGAAGGCTACGTTTGGCTAACTAATACTGAGGGCTCTTCTGGCTCTCTATATTAGGGCTCCTATTTGGTGACTTATACTGAAACGGGGGGGGGGGGGGGTACCTAATACTTGGGTGCCTCTCTGGTTACCAAGTACTGGGGGCTACTTCTGTCTACCTATACTTGGGATCACATCTAGTTGCCTATTCTGGGGGCTAATACTGGCGGTCACCTCTCTGGCTACCGCATCACAGTGAGCACAAATTTGCAGGAGGGAAGGGAGATTTTTTACATACTCGCCTTGAAGACTATTTAGCAGATGAGGATTAACATGAAATGGGGTCCCTAGACACTCACCAGGCCCTAGGCATCTGTCCAAGGGGCCCTGTAGATGATCCAGCTCTGTTATTTATCCTAGAAACTGCAGGTAAGTGTAACGGTCTTGTGTCGTAGCTCAGATGTCTGATTATGTAGTGATCTGCATAATCACCAATAATTCAGACGCTATACCAGATTATGTGTGATCTGCAGAATCACCAATAATGCCAGTATAGCAAGACAAAGAGCTGAGTGTGTGGTGTTTGGTGCAACCGTAACTATAATAGTTTAGCGAGACCTCACCAGAGGGGCTGGTGAGGTACTATCAGGACACTGACTGTATACTTAAGTACAGTAACTTTAATAGTTTAGCAAGACCTCACCAGAGGGGCTGGTGAGGTACTATCGGTTCACTGACCGTATAATAGAGTACTACCCCAGCAAGCTGAAGATACAGCAACTGAAGAGAGAGAATCTCCCGAGGAGCGGGTGATTCAGACAATACTGCAGGCCTGAGATACAAACAGTACTGCACTAATGATCACCTGTGGAGCAGGTGATTCAGACTGTACTGCAGCCTAGGCGTAGAAAACACAAACAGTACTGCACTAAAGAACAACTTCACCAGCGGAGCTGGTGGAGCTAGCACCTCACCAGTGGCAAGGGCCCACTGGTGAGTAGAATGGTCTGACAGGCAAGGTTCGGCAACAGAGAGGTAAGTATCGGTACAGAATCGTGAGACGAGAGAGAGAACGGTAATCAGGCAGAGGTTCAGCAACAGAAAGGTACGTATAGGTACAGAATTGTGAGACAAAAGAGTAATCGGTAATCAGGCAGAGGTTCAGCAACAGGTAGGCAGATAGGCAAAAGTACAGAATCAGAAAGCAGGATCAGAGTCAGAGAAATCGCTAAGAGTCATACAAAGGAGATCAATACAATAAGCAATATCCTAATCTAGGTGTGAAGTCCTTGGCATCAACACCCGGGAACTAGTCTAACAAATAACAATAGCAAGGTAGCAATATCCTACACTAAGGGCCATATTCTATTGATGAGCACTGGCGAGTTCTTAACTTAGGCGATGGGAGCATCGCCTAATCTTATAAAACTTTAGACCCCCCCAGGTGGAAAAGAACTCGCTTGGGCAATATAATCGCCCAGAGAGTTCTTAACACGTTATCCAAATACCCTTATCATGCCTCCGGGAAGCGATACTTCCCGGCAGACATGAGCGTTAGCTTAGACCTGCAAAAAGCTGGTCTAAACTGGCTAACGCACGTCGCCGCCGCAGCATCTGGGGGTCTCCTTTAATAAGGAGACCCTCAGAGCTCCCCGTCGGGTCGCCGCACACTGTAGAAGCCCCCTATGTAGCTGCACCGGCTGCATACATACCGCCGCAGATCACTTGACGCCTCTCGACGCAAAATCCGTTGTGCAATTACAGTGTATCTGACACTGTAATTACTGTGCGCATAGAAAGGAGCCCGGGCAAAGCATCTTTGAATCTGCAGCCTGGGCTCCCTATTAGTCCGCTGTCTGAACCAATAAAATAAAATGGCTCACACAGCGGACCAATGGGGAGCCCAGACTGCAGATTCAAAGATGCTTTGCCCGGGCTCCTTCTATGCGCACAGTAATTACAGTGTCAGATACACTGTAATTACACGACGGATTTTGCGGCGAGAGGCGTCGGGTGATCTGCGGCGGAATGTATGCAGGGGTGCCGGTGCAGCTACATGGGGGGCTTCTACAGTGTGCGGCGACCCGACGGGGAGCTCTGGGGGTCTCGCTGCAGCTGCTTCGTCTCTTACAGTAAGGCAGTAAATAAGCTGTATATGTAGATTGTATGCCTATTTGGTATTCATCCCTAAATTGACACTATTTTGTGTCCAGAGACATAATAACAAAAGTTGTTTAAGATACCTTTAATGACTAACTGTACAAGATTTCTTTGCAAGCTTTCGAAACTAAGGCTTCAATTCATCAAGCATTACCGCATTCGGTAATGCTGAAAACAGCTGAGTTAACGGAGCACTTAAGAAAATGTTAATTCATCAAAGCTGTTACCGAATGAGAAGCTGAAATGACAGAGCAATGAGATAAATTACCGACTTGTGCTCAACACATGTCAGCAAATGTCAGTAAATGTTAATTCATCAAGGTTACCACATTCGCTAGCACATTCGGTGTTTATCTCCAGCTCTCCCCTGTCATTACAGGCTTCGAAAGCCTTCTGTGTGAATGTTTTCATGATTAACAGGAGCAGGCAGGCAATAGAAACAGCCCCTGTTCTCCTGCAAGTGCCACTGATAGGTGCTGATAGGTCACAGGCTTCTTCACACAAGCTTTCAGACCCCCCCAGGCAGTGAGCAGAGAGAATGGGACAAAAGATATCCCCAGATGTCCTTCGGTCCTTTAACCCTTTGAGTCCCTGTTTGAATATGCAAAGATGCAAGTGGTGAAATCACCAAGCATGGCATTTGTAATGTCTCCAGGAAGTTTATCTACGTTGTGGCAAATAAGTAAAATGTTAAGAAACACTGATGGACAGATTCAGAGCAGCAGAGGCAGTAAAAGTAACAGTAAATATAACACGTTTACATGTAAAGGGATGTCTGGATGCCTTCTATTGTTATCAGCTTGTAACAACACAGAGACATTCCAAGCTGCTCTGCACCACTCTGCTGTTATCTAACAGCCTTTGATGAACTGAAGCCTAGTACTTCGGTAACTTAAGGAACCTCTACCACACATGTGAAAATATTGATGAATTAGCACAGTGAAGTGTAAAATACCGAATGCGGTATTTTAAGGACTGGGATTTTGTTATCGAACACCCTTTGATGAATTGAAGCCAATGTTTCTTCTTCCGGAATGTTTCATAACTGGATCAGAACCATACCTAACTGGTTCTGACCCAGTTCTGAAACAAATCTGAAGAAGAAACTTAGTTTTGAAAGCTTGCAAAGAAATCTTGTACAGTTAGTCATTTAGGGCCCATTTCCACTAGCCGCAATGCGTCCTGCGAGACGTGCAGCGTCACTTTATTCCTGTGTGAGGACGCAGCCGTATCCCGGAATTTGCTGCCTTCCGCACGAAAAAAAATACTGCAATGTCGGCGGAATCGCTAAGGCAAGCGATTTGGACGGCGGCAGCATTATCCCCTATGGCAGAGTTTCCCCGCTCGATTTGCGGGGAAACCATGCAGATTTTCCGCAGCACTGGAAACGGCCCTAAAGGTATCATCTAAAAAACTTTTGTTGTTATGTCTTCAGATTCTGTCTATGATTAATACTGGACCACGTGCAATTATTTTGTGTACCATTGTTAAATGCTATAATTTCACTGTTAGTGCATGATTGGGCAGAAAGGGTGGCCCAGGGCAAAGGAATCCTGGGGGACCCTAGTCCCCCTCCACCCCCAAGATAAAACTGCCCAAGGGCCCCCAAGCTGGAAGCTGCCAACCCGCCCCCCCCCACCTCTGTCCATTCTCTGTCTTTAGCCCCTCTGCCTGCATTTTCTCTGAGCGGCACATGTTATGTGTAAATAAGTGGGGATGAAGACAGAACACGGACATAGCAGCGCCTGGGAGCTGGGACAAGTGAGTAATTACAATGCAGCTGAACATTGTGCAGGAGCCCCGGGGACTTGGGAGCAGTTGAGAAGAGACCACCTGGGGGCAGTGTTGCCAACTCATCCCTTTAATTACTGACACATCTAAGTTATACAGGTTCTGGGGCTGTTTGCACATAATCAGTGCCTTAACTGCATCTATCTAGCCACAAAACCTGTATAATTCATATGCGTCAGTAATTAAAGGGATGAGTTGGCAACACTGCCTGGGGGACCGGCGGCGAGTGAAAAGATGTAGTTTTATCATTCAAACCTTAGTCCTTTCTATCATTAGTTTTCTTTCATAACATTTTAAAGGAAGAAATATATTCACTCCAGCTAAATAGTTAGTCCCCGTTTACACTTAATCAGTTAGTACGCATTTTTTTTTCTTCTCCATAGCAGTGCATTGTGAAAAAGATTTCAGTTAAAATGCGTTAAGTGTGAAAAGGAAAACATGGGCATTACTTTGAAAATCAGTTGTCCTTTCAGTTATAACTGAGAGCAACTGATTAAGTGTAAACGGGGCCTAAGCAGTTAAAATCTCACACAACCGACAAGTTTTGGACTAGTCCATCTCCTCATGGTGGATTCTCAAGGTTTTCTCTATTTTCAAAAGCATTTCTTGAACGGCAGTTTAACTGCCAAAATAGGAAGATACCAGCCTGACTCCCTACTCACTTGCACACTATTTTCGCAGTTACACTTGGTAACTGCTGTTCAGGAAATGCTTTTGAAAACAAAGAAAACCCTGAGAACCCCCCAGGTGGAGATGGACTAGTCCAAAACCCTTTGGTTCTGTCAGATTTTATTTTTTTTTTCTGCTGAAGTGGTGTTTTAAGGATGAAAATAAAGTTTAGATTAAATTTAAAACATTTTTTCAGTAGAAAAATACATATATTTACACAGACCTACACAAATCTGCACATCAGTCCTGAAAGAGGGATAAATGAGGAAAGAAGGACAGAGGGTTTTGGTTCCCAAAGAGGGACTGTGCCTCTGAAAAAGGTCCAGTTTGGTGATGTATACAATATGTTAATGCTTTATAAATAAAGTTAATTATTATTATTAATAATAATAATAATAATAATTAATAATATCAGAAGGCTATGAGCTTCTGTGTGAGATCCAACAAGGGAACTGTTTCAGGTAAGGAAAATCTTTGGTTTACTCATCTATGCCTCAAAGAACAGCATTACACAAACCTGTGAGCCCAACCATCAGGACTCGCAAGACTGCAGAAGCTGTAAAGTTTATCTGTGAGAGACATGCAACCACCTGACTATGCTGCTAGTTTGAGTCTATTTGTCTCCTCCCAGCAATCACATCAGCTAGTCAGCCAGACTACTGCCATCCAACTAGTAGCTCTTTCTTTACAAGGAACGGAGATGACTGTCAATCAGGGGAAGTTGTAAGCAACCATGCCTACAGTAGCAACTCGGTTTCCATGGTAACCAAACGGCCTGCACAGCCGCCTTTGCTTCTCCACTCTAACTTGTATGAGGCTCCTTTGCGAGCAAAACTAGAACAAAACTCACGCTTAGGTTTATACAGAGTGAAGTTTAGTTAGGTGATTGCTTAGTAGTTTAACTGAGATTGCTGGAGTAGTTTCAGGAAAGGGAGCAGCCCACAAACACACCTTGTGGTCTGTCTGTGTGTCCCGCACAGTGTGTTACTTGGATACCAAAGTTTTGCTTTGCACTCAGTAGATCAGGCTCAATTCTGGCACTAGCAGTCTGTATAGTAAGATCTATAGGACAGTAAATTGCCGATGTGCGATGGCACGCTGGATGGTAGAAAGCTACTGAATTCAGGATAGAGATTTTACCTCCTTTTTCCAGGAAAACCTGCACGATGCAATCCTCAGTGACGTCACGTCTCTTGAAGGTAATTATATTTATAATTCCCTGTCTTATACATAGTTGTGCTGCTGGATTACTTTTTTTTTTTTCAAATTGGTCTCACAGTTGTATGATGAATGACTGTCCTTGGCAATGTGCACTAGCCCGCAGGTTTTATCTCCCATTGCTGCATTTACACTAAACTGATGAGACGTGAAATCTGGTTGCTATGAGTTACTGCACAGCATTGCTCCCTGTATCCCCTGTAAATAAAAAAACATGGCTCTCAGGGTACCATAAAAGTGCATGTGTAAAGGTGTTGGTAGCAGGGTAATTACACAGAATTAAAGACACTACAGTACAATAAATTGAGAGCTAGCTTAGCACAGCTTTTCCAAGAGCTGCTGTGCTGCCCTCAAATGAACTAAACATACATAAATGATGACAATTAACTACAGTATACGAAGACAGAGTACAGTACATGATCAGAGGCTACCTACAGTGCAATAGGCATGAGGAATTTTTTTTTATCCAAGCCTAATGCTGGGTGCTCACGATACGTTTTTCTGCTCGATTTTCCACCCAATAGTTTTTCCGCACGATTCTCCGCTCAATTCTGCGCTCGATTCTCTTATCTTCCGCTCATTTTTCTTATCTTTTTCCATTCACTTCTATGAGAAATCGAGCCAAAAAAAACCATCGAAAGGAATATCGGACATGTTGGAAATGATCTATCTAACCCATCTATCGGGAGTAAAAACGTACGGTGTATTCCCAGCATTAGAGATGAAGCAGATCAGTAAAATGGGTGTTGCATAGAACCCAATGTTAAAGGAACATAATTAGGCGGCGTGGCTATTGTCGGAGGCGGTTTTTAGAGCCAAAGGGGGAGCAGATAGCGTCGGGAATTGGGTCGATAAAGGTTAGGCATCGATAGAGGAAGGGTTCAAGTGAGAATAGAGTTAGCATTAGTAAAATATTGTTAAAAATTACCGGTATTCGTATTGCTCATTTTTCAGTAGAAGAATATCGGTAATTTTACTGATAGATACCTGTATTTCACAGAGTCATCCTGGTCCACCCTGTTGTTCTGCCCTGCTAGGTCGAATAGCTCTTTGGTTCTCCTTGGGCACCATTAGGAATTACTCATGTCCCTGAGTAGTTCCGAAGACCAATGCATTCGTACTGTGTATGTGCGAGTTCAGGCTTGTGCATTTGCAGTACGGATGCCTGTGCCTGCACAGTACCGCCTTCAGAACTACTTGGGGTTGCATGACGCGTACCAAAAGCCTAGCACGTCAAATTTCCTCACTTTAGGTTTGCTTTAAAGGGAACCAGAGACGAGAAGCAAACAGGTTCCCTAAAGTGCACCTGAGATGAGAAGCGTCTCAGGTACCTTACTTACCTGGGACTTTTTTTAAGCCCCCATATAGTCGCTCGTCCTTTGCAGTCTCCCTAGGTGGCTCCTGTCCCACACAGTTCAGCCCAAAAGCCTGGCAGAGTCGCACTTCATCGCGCATGCCCGGCCAGGTGCACTCCCCCATCCCGCTCCCGTCCCTGGGAATGTTCTGTGCTTGCATAATAGTACTGCACAAGCGCAAAACGCTTCCAGCCGTGGGTGCGATACAGGGGAGTGCCGACGAAGTGTGAATCGACCGGGCTTTTGGGCTAAATTTCAAGTGACAGGAGCCACCCAGGGAGATGGTGAGGGACGAGCGGCCATAAAGGGGCTTAAAAAAGTCCCCGGTAAGTATGATACCCGAGATGCTTCTCGTCTCAGGTGCACTTTAAGGAACCTGTTTGCTGTCATGGGGAGGTAAATGTACCCTGGTGTTTGCATCTACAGATTTGCCTAGGAATGCATTTGAGGTGAAATTTTTGAACACCAGTCTCTGAAAGGACATAGATTTCACTTTTTCCTGTGCTCTCACTTCTGTTGTAATCATCGCTCCATCACCGCTAACCTCAGCTATCTAAGCAATGTGCAGCTATCAGGAGCCAATTTCATTGCGCCATCTTCAAGAGATTGAAATGTACCCGAGACGAAGATCAGGTCAAAAAGGAAATGCTTACCTAAGAAGAGGTAAGCCTCTTGATCCTATAGAGGCTTTCCATGGTGTGGACTCCTCAAAGATTTTGGACAAGGGCTTATTGGAAATCTGATCAGCACCACGCTCCTTTTCAAGCACGAGCAGCCGCCAGAGAGATATGTACAGGGCGCACTTCTCTTGTGCAGATTGGGCGTGACTGTCTGAAGTTACAGGACCTGGTACCGGAGAGGGAGAATACTGAGGACGGCAGCGTGGGAGCTCTCCTTGCGCATGGGGCTGGAGGAAGCCCAAGTTATGTATAAAACTTTTACTTTATCTAAGCTCTGGTACACTTTAAGTCCAAAAAATATGGCACTTTCTATATTTCAGCCCATGTTTCTCGCACAAATAATAACAAATTCATAATTTGCAAAACCTATCGATCTTATTGACACTTGGCATGGATATTTTATGACTTCCTGCTACTGAGAAGTTTAATACGCCGGTTGCTGGGTATGTCAACGGCATAAATCTTGTATCAGAATATTTGGTGTTTCCTGACCAACAAAATGATATAATTTTCATAACTATCACGAGCACGGTATCTCTGAGTAAGGCAAAAATCATATAACACATTTATTTTATGTATGCTTAAAGAGACTCTGTAACATCAAAAACATCCCCCGGGGGTACTCACCTCGGGTGGGGGAAGCCTCGGGATCCTAATGAGGCTTCCCACGCCGTCCTCTGTCCCACGGGGGTCTCGCTGCAGCCCTCAGAACAGCCGGCGACAGACCCGACTGTCAATTCAATATTTACCTTTGCAGGCTCCAGCGGGGGCGCTGTGGCTGCTTTCGGCTCCGAAGTAGACGGAAATACCCGATCTCAGTCGGGTCCGCTCTACTGCGCAGGCGCCGGAAACTTGTGCCTGCGCAGTATAGCAGACCCGATGGCGATCGGGTATTTCCGCCTACTTCGGAGCCGACAGCCGTCAGAGTGCCTGCGCAGGAGCCGGGAAGGTAAATAATGACGTCATCTTGTACGGAGGGCCGCAGCGAGACCCCTGAGGGACGGAGGACGGCGTGGGAAGCCTCATTAGGATCCTGAGGCTTCCCCCACCCGAGGTGAGTACCCCCCAGGGGACGTTTTGACGTTACAGATTCTCTTTAAAGCGGATCCGAGATGAAAAACTAACTATAACAAGTAACTTGTCTATATATTTTATCTAAAGTTTAGATCGTTTACACAGCAAATACAGCTGCAAACAGCTTTAATAGAACATGATTATTTCTTCCTGTGATACAATGACAGCAGCCATGTTGTTTGTAAACATTACACAGAGGCAGGCTTATCTGTTTCTTGATCACTAAGCATGTGAAAAAAACCTAACCCCATCCCCTCCTTCTTCCCCTCTGCCTCTGAAATCTCTGGCTAGCAACACCTCCTCCTCCTCCTCCTGCCCAGACTGAGCTCCCATGAGCCCTTGCTACTGCCAAGGCTCTCTGAAAACCTGTGGGCGTGGTTTATTTAGTTTATAGAGAATTAAGGTAGCCATACACTAGTCGATTTGCCATCAGATTTGACCAACAGATAGATCCCTCTCTGATCGAATCTGATCAGAGAGGGATCGTATGGCTACCTTTACTGCAAACAGATTGTGAACCGATTTCAGCCTGAAACCGTTCACAATCTGTTGTGGTGGTGGTGGTGCTGCCGCCGCTCCCCCCACCCGCATGCCCGCATACATTACCTGCTCCGCCGACGCGACTTCAGTCCCCAGGTCTCCGCTGCCTTCTCCGCTCTGGTCTCCAGGTCCAGCATGCTTTACGTCTTCCTGCCCGGCAGGAAGTTTAAACAGTAGAGCGCCCTCTACTGTTTAAACTTCCTGCCGGGCAGGAGGAACTGAAGCATGCCGGAGACCAGCACGGACATGGAGCAGCGGTGACCGGGGGTAGTCGTGCCGGCAAAGCAGGTAATGTATGCGGCTCTATTGCGTCGGTCGTCGGGTACTCGAACGCCGCTACCGACGCGCTCCCTACCCGCGGGCGATCGACGGTAATTTTGCGCACGGAGCGACCGACGGGATCGGACGAATGGGATCGAAATTCGGCGTGTAGCGCGAACGATTGGCAGCAGATTCGATCCCAGTGCTCGAATCTGCTGTCGAAACGGCGGCAAATCGGGCCAGTGTATGGCCAGCTTTAGAGTATTAAAACAAAAACAAAAAAGTATTTGGCTTGAGGAATGCCCTATAAACAATAGGAAAGGAACATAATTATGCAATGAGTAAAAGTTCACCTCGGATCCACTTTAAAGTGGCTCCAGTAAGCCTACTCCCTGCTCAGTTAACTGCTCTGGCTTCCTTTGCACTGAAAAGTAACCATTTTGTACTAACTGCTAGCAAAGCCTCACACCTAGCTGCCAAGGGAAAGATCCCTTTTGTTCCCTTAATTAAAGACAAACACTGGCCTCCCAGGAGAACAGAGGTAATCCCAAGAATAGAATTTTGTTACCTGCTAGAATAGACAGACCCCCAAAGAATTGCCTTCTCCTCCCTAGATATACTATCAAAACAATCAGAAAAACAATTGATTGCATTTCTTGACTAATTGATTGCGTTTCTTTATGGTTTGTCTGTGACAGTGCCCTATATTTGTAAAACATTATTATTTTGCTATATAGACCATAGATTTGTTTTATATACCCATAAGGCCCATACACACATCGGATTTTTTTAGGACGTCCCGTCGTTCAGTAGTCCGGACGTCAAATCGGGCGTGTGTACAGTCCGTCGTTCAGCTGATAAGACCGGTCTTGAGCGATCCGCCAGGCGGATTTAAAAAAATCCGATGTGTGTATGGGCCTATAGACTTTCTGTTGTTATCTGCAGAAGACAGACTGCCATACACTTATGGATAGCCAACCATCTGTTGATTAGCCCATTACCACTCCAAATAAACGCTTAGTGACAATGGTTTAACACAGCTGTGCCCAACCTAAGGCCCCCGGGCCATTTGCAGCCCACGATGCCAAGTTTTGTGGCCCTCAGAAGTGTCCTGAGGAGGAGGATCGGGGATTGTGTCATACTAGATCATAGGTTTACACAGCCTAGTCACGTTCTCCGCAGTAGCGCTGTGATAGTTAGAGACCTCATCCCTTGGTTGCTGCAGGAACCACCTTCCAATAGGAATCATCCTTATTCTTATTGGAGGGAGGTTCCTGCAGCAAACAATGGGCAAGAGTCTCTAACTATCACAGCGCTACTGCAAAGAACGCGAAAAACCTATGACGCAATCCCCGATTCTTGCTTTGGCTCTCCTTTTCCACTTCTCCGACCTCTCATCTCAGGGACAGTGTGACATCACACCCTACCAGCCTGTCAAGCTGAAAAAAACGTTGCTCCACACGGACCTTTACCCGCGGCTAGGCCGCGGCAACTAATTGAGACCCCGACTTCTGCTGAATAGTAGGCTTCAACTACCCGCAGCTCACACAGCACTTGTGCTGGGCGGGGGATCAGCCAGAAAGCCTCTGCACATACACCCAGTTACCCCAGAAAATGGGCATCAAAATGGTGATTACAACAATTCTTGGTTTGCTGTTTTCTTTCCTTTTCCAACACCGTGTTAACTGTTACTAGAAAAATAATAGAGTTATATTTACATTTTGTATGTGTGTGTTCCGGCCCGCAAAATTTATCTTAAAGAGACTCCGTAACAAAAATTGCATCCTGTTTTTTATCATCCTACAACTTCCAAAAGCTATTCAAATGTGTTCTGGCTTACTGCAGCACTTTCTGCTATCACCATCTCTGTAATAAATCAACTTATCTCTCTCTTGTCAGACTTGTCAGCCTGTGTCTGGAAGGCTGCCAAGTTCTTCAGTGTTGTGGTTCTGTGATGCATCTCCCCCCTCCTGGCCCCTCAATGCACACTGCCTGTGTGTTATTTAGATTAGTACAGCTTCTCTCTGCTCTATTATCTTTTACAAGCTGGATAAATCCTCCTCTGAGCTGGCTGGGCTTTCACATACTGAGGAATTACATACAGGCACAGCTGTCTGCACTCTGCAGGAAGAAACAGCCTGACACTTCAGTGGAAGATAGCTGCAGGGGGAAAGAAACACACAAATGATCTCTTGAGATTAAAAAGGAAGGCTGTATACAGCCTGCTTATGTATGGATGTATTTTCTATGTGTGGACATACTGTACATCAACCTACTTCCTGTTTTGGTGGCCATTTTGTTTGTTTATAAACAAACTTTTTAAAACTGTTTTTAACCACTTTTAATGCGGCGAGGAGCGGCGAAATTGTGACAGAGGGTAATAGGAGATGTCCCCTAACGCACTGGTATGTTTATTTTTGTGCGATTTTAACAATACAGATTCTCTTTAATATGAAGTGCGGCCCTCGGGCAAGAAAAGGTTGGGTACCACTGGTTTAACAGAGCCAAATGTTCAGCAATGTGGCAGGGATGGTGAAACTCAAGTATCAGATGGTGTTGCCAAAGATGCGTAATCTGACTCTTGCACAACAGATTTAGTTTTGGTGTATTGATTTTTCATCTGAGAACATTCATTTGTTAGTTTGCGGATGGTCAGCAAAAGCCAAATAGTTTTGGCAGCCATAGTATTATATCTATGTGTGCCTGAACACGCTGCCCTTTGTGAGTTTTGCTGAGCATAGCTTGGTTACTGTTTGTGTACTATATTGTGATGTAAATAAGCACTGCATGAAGTACATCACTGGAGAAAATGACAGTTGCTGATTGCTGATTTCCTGGTATCAGCTAATAGTTGTTATGCGTGAACGGTGAACCCAACAATGTCTAAGGGCTTTTTCAGATGAACGGCTGATAGCAGTACACTTTAACCACTTGCCGACCGCGCACTCATAACGCGCGTCGGCAAAGTGGCAGCTGCAGGACCAGCGACGCAGTATTGCGTCGCCAGCTGCAGGCTGATTAATCAGGAAGCAGCCTCAGGAAGCAGCCGCTCGTGCGAGCGGCTGCTTCCTGTCAATTCACGGCGGGGGGCTCCGTGAATAGCCTGCGGGCCGCCGATGGCGGCTCGCAGGCTAAATGTAACCACAAGCGGAAATAATCCGCTTTGTTTACATTTGTACGGCGCTGCTGCGCAGCAGCGCCGTAAGGCAGATCGGCGATCCCCGGCCAATCAGCGGCCGGGGATCGCCGCCATGTGACCGGAGACAGCCTGTCACTGGCTGCACAGGACGGATAGCGTCCTGTGCAGCCCGGCTTACCAGGGGGGGCCAGGTAGGAGAGGGAGGGGGAGGATTTCGCCGCGGAGGGGGGCTTTGAGGTGCCCCCCCCCGCAACACCCGCAGGCAGGAGCGATCAGACCCCCCCAGCACATCATCCCCCTTGTGGGGAAAAAAGGGGGGCGATCTGGTCGCTCTGCCTGCACGCTGATCTGTGCTGGGGGCTGCAGAGCCCACCCAGCACAGATCAGCTACAACAGCGCTGGTCGTTAAGGGGGGGTAAAGGGTGGGTCCTCAAGTGGTTAAAGGAAAGATGCATGCTGTTTAAAAAAAAAATCTACCTACCCAGGGCTTTCTCCGGTCTCCTGGCACCTGTCCTGTGCAGTCACCGCAGCTCCACATCCAGCTGGTGGCCCGGGGTCCCCTCTGGTGCAGATGCCACCCTTGCCAGGTTGGCATCTACTGCTCCTGCTCGAGAGCCGCTGACGGTCGCACTGATGTCATCTGTAGTGTACTGCTCACTCACGTTACGCTTACGTCATCTGGAGTGTACTACTTTCAGAGCTCTTTCAAATGCACGCCTGCACAGTACACTCCAGATGACGTTAGCGTGACCGTGAGCGAGAGCCTCGCGCAGGCGCAGTAGGAAGCCCAGGGTAAGTAGAATTTTTTTTTTAAACAGCTGGGACCTTCCCTTTAACTCAGCTGCTCCTGTTTATGTGCAGGGTGCTTGAAGCCGTCCAGCACTTGCAGTGAACTCTGCATGTACATCTAAGCGGGCTGCAATCAGCCCTGTACGTTGCATGCATAATTTTTTTTTTACCTGGCAGTAACCGCTTGTCAATTGCTGACATCCTTGTGTTTACAAACCAAGCAGGAAAAAAGGGTGCCGCCATAAGCTCCCATTATAAAAGCTGTATTTGAAGCAATGGGAGGAAATTTGTGAGCAGTGAAGTGCCTGATAAAATAGGGGGTGCCCAGTCTTCCAGCTATGCAAATTGTGGCTTTGTATAGCGAACGCAGATCACCCATTAGCAAAGGCACCATTTGCATAGCGGGAAGACTTGGAGCCCACTAACTTTATTCCCCCTCCCCCCCCCCCCCCCCCCGCACTTGTTGTTTCACCGTCATTGCCACAAATTGCAGTTCTGCGGCAGGGGGGGTTAAAGGTTAGGTGATACCAGAGAGGGTTAAGGGTTAGGCATAGGTAGAGGGACACTTCAGTGTTGGGAATCGGTAGAAGGACGGTTCTGTTTTAGGCATTGGTAGAGGAAAGGTTCTGTGTAAGAGTAAGGTTAGGTCAACTTATAGTAAAATATTGGCAAAGATTATAGATACTTTACTATCAGAATTCAGTAGTAGAAGATCGCTAATTTTGTCGATATTGTTTTTTTGTTTTTTTTTATAGTAAATTTTTATTTACATGTTCATCAAGAAAAGGTACAGTACAGTTAAAGAGTAGTACAGCTGACACATATTGAGATTTAACAGTGTACAATGAGTTATAGTAGAAAACTGTATCACATTGAGCTGTCAACAGAGTATTATTATCAGTCATTAAAGGGACACTTAAGTCAAACAAAAAAAATGAGTTTTACTCACCTAGGGCTCCCAATACCTCCCTGCAGCTGTCCGGTGCCCTCGCTGTCTCCCTCCAATCCTCCTGGCCCTGCCGGCAGCCACTTCCTGTTTCGTTGACAGGAGCTGACAGGCTGGGGGCGCGAGTGATTTTTCGCGTTCCCAGACACATTAGCACCCTCTATGTTGCTATATGGTATATGATATATGCTATAGCAGCATAGATGGCGCTATTGTGGCCAGGAACGCGAAGAATCACTCGCGTCCCCAGCCTGTCAGCTCCTGTCACCGAAACAGGAAGTGGCTGCCGGCAGGGCCAGGAGGATCGGAGGGAGATGGTGAAGGCACCGGACATCTGCAGGGGGCTATTGGAAGCCCCGGGTGAGTAAAACTCATTTTTTTTGTTTGACTTAAGTGTCCCTTTAAGAATACAGCTTCTTGGGTATCTTCATGAACCTAGCTGTTTATACTTTGAAAGAAAAGTAGGAAATAGGAAAGTAAGAAAAGAAGGGAAAATAAAAGTGTTGTGGTCCAGCTCCCCCCCCCCCCCCTCCCCACCCACCCACACTTGAAGTAATATGTAGGACATGTTGGTCAAATTTTAAAGTTTAGTCTACGATAGGAATGAAATTTGATTTTGTAGGATCCATTATCTTGTCTTCCCAAATACCCCCGACTTTGTTATATTTTTTGGGGCATCTTCTATTAAGGTATGTGGTTTTGTATAATGGTAGCATCCTATTAATGCCCTAAGCCCATTTACCTATGGTTGGAATTGAAGTTTTTCGCCAGCATAATATTATTTCCTTTCTAGCTTGAACGCATAATATTTTAGTTAGTAGTTGTTTATGTTTTGGGAAGGTTCTAGCAGCATTATTCCTGGGTCTAATGGGAAAGTAGTTTGAAGATTAGTGTTTATTATTCGAAGTACCTCTTTCCAAAATGGGACGATCATAGGGCAGGACCAAAAGAGGTGCATAAAGTTCCCATGGTTTATAAGACCCCTCCAGCATCTATCAGGGTTGCTATTATTTATTCTGTGCATGCGGTCAGGCGTGAGATATGCTCTATGCAGGAATTTAGTTTGTTGGAGTTGATCTCTTGCTGACACTACTGTAATTGGAAATTTTTCCAGAATTACATCCCAGTCATCCCTATCTGTGTCTGGAATAGCAGTCGACCATTTTTGGAAGCTTTTATCCAGTTTATCATTATTCATTGTCAGGAGTTCATTATATATTGCAGATAACGTTTTAGGCAATTCTTTAGTTAAAAGGAGATGCTCTAAACTATCAATGGTATTTTTCTAGTGGTAATCTCCTGCGCCCGCCGCCCTTTTGTCCAGGTACCTTTTTTTTCACATTCGCGTTACAAATGCTCCCATTCGGTTACAGTATTTTGCAACAGTAAGGCGATTAATGCCAGCAAATAAGTGGCTAAATGGCGCGTTTAACGCATTAATATGAAAGAATCCTAAAGGCAAAGAACACGCCACAATTGTAGCTCCTCTTGCAAACTAATAAATTGTAGCTTTCATCATATCTGGTTCAGGTCTGCATTAATGTGGATTATCCCAAACTAACCCAAGAGCCTGATCATATTTATGGTCATCACTCACAGTCTGATTTTTTTCCCCCTCTAAAACAAATGATTTTGTAGATGTCTGAAGGATTTTAGGTTGATGAAAATGTTGTTATACCGTGGCTGACATAACTTTTTGAATATTTTTACAAAGCTGATCCAGGTCCATTATTCGAAAGAAAAATGTAATTAGATTTTCCTATGCAACCAACCATTTCATCCTTGGACTATTTTTGGTTGTATCATATTTTTTTTTTTTTTACAATAATTTTGTTGTATCATGTTTGACCAGCTTTAAGCAGTTCTTAATCTCACTTGTATGGCTCAGATCTCAAAGGCTAAATAAAATCACCCGCTTAACCCGATGCTTAATTACTGTTTGTATTTTGTTCTGGATGACAGTTTTAGGAATGATCGCTGTACAGACACATTGCTAGGCTGCAGCTAAGCAGCCAGTTCTATTCTATTCTAGAGAGAAGGGGGATGGTGAGCTTTGTATGAACAAGCGGCAGCGGCGGCAGAAGGAGAATAGAAAATGACATGCTAAGAATAGAAATCAATAGATCTTGTTTGTCAATTATTGAGCTATTAAAATGGATTACAGTACTATAGATGTTGCAGAACAGATACAACAATGTCTAAGAGTCTGTATACACCTTTTAGTGTTTTGTTTTTTTAAGTGAGGGTTGAGAGATTAGCTATATTAGATTAGTCCTTGGCCACTCCTAATAGACATTTGCTTTAGTTGCAATACTTTGATTTACCGTAAATGAGAAAGTAGAAAATAATTTACTAAATCACTTTGTCTGGAGCAATTTAAATTGCCTGCCTAGCCCTAAGGTAAAGTCACATTCCTACAACAATATTTCCAGTGTTTTCCTACATACTGCATTATCCTTAGGTGCCCATACACTAGCAGACGATCGTGCAGATTCGCCCATCAGATAGATCCCCCTCTGATCAAATCTGATCAAAGAAGGATCTATTTCCAGTGTAGTGCAAACAGACTTTCAATAGATTTCAGCATTAAATCTATTGGAAATCTGTGCAGCTGTCTCCTAGGCCCCCCAGGTCATGTACTTTATTTATGTACCCCCCGGGGCTGTGGTGAGTGTTGCAGGCTCACCTGTCCGCTGGCACATCTCCTCCTATGTCCCACATCTTGCTCCATTGCTGCCGAAGGAATGTGTGCCACAAAACCCAGCCACATGTACTGCACCCACGTACATGTGGAGATGTCACATGGAACAGGCACCCCCAACAGCTGTGGAAGAAGTCAGGGGGCAAAGGTAGACATGCACCAGTAGACAGGTGAACCTCTCACTACGGGTTTGGGATTCATATTTTACATGGGGAAAGACCAAACGCAGTTCCGTCGGTGGCCAGAAATTGAATGCTTCTACTGCCACGCTGTCCTGAGGAGAAGGGAGGATTGCAACTGGTGACTTACTTATTTTTCTATCATACTCTGTGTTTCACTATGCATTTTTGCAGTATGCCTCATGGAGACCATAGCCATACAGAGTAGGAAAACCAGTTCACGTATGCTATGCCAAACTGTAATTCCACTTAATGTAAGCTTGAAGTAGGCAGAGACTTTCTGTACCGATCATATCCCCATGTAGTAGGGTGCATGTACTCACAAACGGTCTCAACAGGTCCTCTTTTGGAAAGTTTGTGCTTACTTTGAGGAATAGCTAAACTTTCACAGAGAAGAATGATGTAGCATACATCAGTACTGTACAAGCTATTTTGTTATATTATGAAAAAATACTTTATTGCTTCACTTAGAAGCTAGCTATTCTTTTCCAGGCACAGCAGATGCTGCTGAGGTGCTGCATTAGCTCACCTGCTTTGGAAGATTTTTTTTTAATGTTTAAATCTTCTTTAAGGTATGAGATGTCTTGTGCCATTTCTCAGTATACTAAGGATTTTTCCGTGACTGAGCTACATGATCTGCACTTTACATGGCATACAAAGCAATACAAATTCCTTCATCATCTCGGTGTTCTAGGTATAATGTAATATGGCATGCAGCTTTTTAGTGGCATACTCTGCCAGCCTGTACTGAATCATGTGCATAAAACTATAAAAATTCTGAAATAATGATGTTTGTACGTGATCAGGTTCTGCATTGGTCCAAGTAAAAGAAGGACAAAAAGGGACGCTGTTGTTTTAATAGCATAATTATTTCAAATATAGTGGGTCAGATCCGTCCGCAATAAACTTACAGCGGTCCACGACCTCTTCCTCTCCAAATCCCTCACCATCCTCGCACTCACTGAGACATGGCTCACCCCCTGTGACTCTGCCGCAGAGGCTGCCCTCTCCTACGGGGGGCTTCACCTCAGTCACACCCCCAGACCAGTCAACAGGCCAGGGGGAGGGGTGGGTCTGCTCCTCTCCCCATCCTGCACATTCCGTGTCCTCACTCCACCTTCCTCCCTACAATTCACATCATTTGAGGCTCACACTATCCGCCTCTACAATCCCCTCCCAGCCATTGTTGCAGTCTTATACCGCCCTCCGGGCTCCACACGACAATTTCTCGACGACCTTGCCTCCTGGCTCCCACACATCCTCTCCTCTGACCTCCCCACCATCATCCTCGGGGATTTCAAGCCTTTGGGCAGGGTCCTCCTCCTTTTGTGTGCAACCTGATCATGCACCTCCATTACTGTGAACCCATGCTAGGCATCTGAGTGAACCTAACTTGCCTAATCTCCATGCTCCATCCAGTGACTGACTAAGCATTACCTTGTACTCATACTGTGCTGCATGATCTGATCTTTCTTGTATTCAGGTATTGTCATTTTGCTGTATGTCACCCCTAAATGTTGTATGTATCCCTATTTATTGTCCAGCGCTGCGTAATATGTTGGCGCTTTATAAATACAACAAATAAATAAATACATTTCAATATTCCCATCAATGAACCCAAGAACTCTGTTGTGACCCGTCTACTCACCATAGCCAACTCACATGGCCTAGTACAACACACCAACGCCCCCACTCACACTGCACGTCACACTCTCGACCTTATATTCACTAAATCCTCAATACCCTGTTTAACCTCTCCCTATCCACAGGCACCTTCCCCTCAGACTTCAAGCAGGCCACAGTACTGCCCCTGCTCAAGAAACCCTCCCTCGACCCCTCGCTACCCTCCAACTACCGCCCGATCTCCCTCCTCCCCTTTGCCTCAAAACTCCTTGAGCGTCTGGTTCACAAACGCCTGACCCAGTACCTCAATGCCAACTCACTACTAGACCCACTGCAATCTGGATTTCGGCCTGCCCACTCAACCGAAACGGCTCTCACCAAATTGGTCAATGACCTTGCCTCAGCTAAAGCTGAAGGTAAATACTCCATTCTCCTCCTCCTTGACCTTTCAGCAGCTTTTGATACAGTAGATCATCCCCTATTCCTCCAGTCCCTCCAATCCATGGGCATTCACGATCTTGCCCTGACCTGGCTTTCATCCTACCTCTCCAACCGCTCCTTCACGACCTCCTTCAATGAGTCCTCGTCCACCCCCAACCACCTCTCAGTGGGAGTCCCCCAAGGCTCGGTCCTTGGCCCCCTACTGTTCTCCCTATACACATCCTCCATTGGCAAGGTTATTTCCTCCATGGGTTTTAACTATCATCTGTATGCAAATGACACCCAAATCTACCTCCACACCCCTGACATATCCACCACTACCATGGACAAGGTATCCTCCTGTCTATCTGCCATCTCCTCCTGGATGTCCGCTAGGTTCCTGAAACTAAATCTAGACAAAACGGAATTTATGATCTTCCCACCCTGGTCATCCCTGGACCTCCCAGATGTGCAGGTCACTGTTAACCACACTACCATTCGCCCTACCTCTCAAGCCCGCTGTCTGGGTGCCACCCTGGACTCCGCACTCTCCTTCACTCCCCACATCCAAAACCTCACAAAGTCCTGCAACTTCCACCTTCGTAACATCTGTAAGATTCAGTGCTGTAATATGTACGAACAGAGGCGCCAAGCAGAGTAAAACAATGTTCTAAAAATGATAAAAAGAGGGAAGTCGAGGTGGACTTACCTCCCTCTGGTAGTGGACATATACTCAAATGCAGAGTAAAAATATATATACAATTTATTTACAACTCCATAAAATCGCAACGCGTTTCGCGGTCAACAGTCCCGCTTCGTCAGGCAGTATAGGAGCATAAAAAAACTGGTTCAGGTCCATAAAGCGTGTGAGTGCTCACACGCTTTATGGACCTGAACCAGTTTTTTATGCTCCTATACTGCCTGATGAAGCGGGACTGTTGACCGCGAAACGCATTGCGATTTTATGGAGTTGTGAATAAATTGTATATATATTTTTACTCTGCATTTGAGTATATGTCCACTACCAGAGGGAGGTAAGTCCACCTCGACTTCCCTCTTTTTATCATTTTTAGAACATTGTTTTACTCTGCTTGGCGCCTCTGTTCGTACATATTACAGCACTATTAAGTCCACCCCTGGTGGAGGGGTTCTTTCCCCATTTTCCTATCTACAGAGAGCGACTTTTATACCTGAGTGGGGTCAGGTACTAATACTCCCCACCTGCCTGTCAAGTGGTTGCCTGATGGTAACCCACCTTTGTGAGTATAAGAACCTTTGACATTATTTTATATATTGAGCTTACCAGACAATATTGCACTATTGGGCTCTCGGTGTCCTCTGTTTTGTTTTTACAAAATCTGTAAGATTCACCCTTTCCTGACCTCTGCCACCACCAAACTCCTCATCCATGCCCTCATAATTTCCCGCCTTGACTACTGCAATGCCCTTCTGTCTGGTCTCCCTATGACCCTAATAGCCCCAATGCAGTCCATCATGAATGCGGCAGCCAGAATTATCCACTGCTCCCATCGCTCCACCAGGGCGGCTCCCCTCCGTGAATCCCTCCACTGGCTTCCTATCCAGTCCAGAATCAGATTCAAGATATTGTGTCTGACCTACAAATCCGTCCACAAAACCTATCCAACCTACATTTCTGATCTTACTCAGAGATACACACCAATCCGCTCACTCCGCTCCTCCAATGAACTTCGCCTGACCGCCCCCCCGCATCACCCAGTCCCATGCACGCCTCCAAGACTTCTCAAGAGCCGCTCCAACACTTTGGAACTCCCTACCTCCACCCATTAGGGCAGCCCCCTCCTTCAACACCTTCTAAAAGGCCCTCAAAACTCACCTTTTCACTCTGTCCTACCACCCCTCACAATTGCTCTAAACCCACAGCTGAACTCTGGTCCCCTGCCTTTCGTGTCCCTACCTCTCCCTCTAGATTGTAAGCCTTTGGGCAGGGTCCTCCTCCTTTTGTGCCCTACCTAATCATGCACCTCCATTACTGTGCACCCATGCTATGCATTTGAGTCAACCTAACTTGCCTAATCTCCATGCTCCCCTCCAGTGACTGACTAAGCATTACCTTGTACTCATACTGTGCTGTGTGATCTGGTTTTCTTGTATTCCTGTATTGTCATATTGCTGTTTGTCACCCCTAAATATTGTCTGTAACCTAAATTAATGTCCAGCGCTGCGTAATATGTTGGCGCTTTATAAATACAATAAATATTAATAATAATAAAATAATAATAATAATAATGTGGCACTCAACTGCTTTAGAAACTACCCCTCTCCAACCCACCAGTTACCCAGTACATTCAATTGCCATTCAAAGTGTACAAAAGAAGCATATTATTTATTTTTTTATTATTATTATTTAGTATTTATATAGCGCCGACATCTTACGCAGCGCTGTACAGTATCTATATATTGTCTTGTCACTAACTGTCCCTCAACCGGAGCTCACAATCTAATCCCTACCATTGTCATATGTCTATGTATCTATTATGTAGTGTAAGTACTGTAGTGTAGGGCCAACTTTAGGGGGGAGGATCCAATTAACTGATCTGTATGTTTCGGGGATGTGGGAGGAAACCGGACTGCCCGGAGGAAACCCACGCAGACATGGGGAGAACATACAAACTCCTTGCAGATAGTGCCCTGGCTGGGATTCGAACCGGGGACCCAGCGCTGCAAGGCGAGAGCGCTAACCACTACGCCACCATGCTGCCCCCACAACGGTTGAAGCCAGGGCTTATTAAGACAGATGGGTTGAGTTGCAAGTAAATTTGTTTTAAAATTGTGGGATGTGTGATAGGTATATGTAGTGTGGATCAAGACAGTTCCATGGACCAAAAAAAAACACTGATTCCTTGGTTTTAGTAAAAGGGCTGGTGTTCAGTCTGCATTGGAAGTCTAGTTCACTATATGTTTTAGGTTTAAGGGCTTTGGACATACCCAATAATATGCACCAGTAAACATCTTAGAGTCTGCTCACATTATTGTAGTTGAAACGTTGGGTTGGCTAGATCCATAGTTTCATTGGTCCCCGTACAAAGGGTTACAGTATATAATCTGGAGTCCACCCTTGGTAGTTTCGTTCCAATCTTAAACTGCTTTTACAAAGTGAGCATCCTGCATGACCAATAAAAAACACGTTCCACAACAGCTTATGATCACTTACTTCATAGAAGCCACTTCTTCAGAAAGTCTCTCCTTATGAAGAGTGCATGCACAGAAGGCTACTTATGCTACGTACACACATGCGACAACGATCGTTCGTTAAGAACGACGAACGAACTTTTAATTGATGAAAGAACGACCTAAGTAAAGGTAGTTTTAAAATGTGTGTAACGATCTGATCGTTAGAACGAACGTTACATCACAGAAAGCAACTATTGCGCCTGCGCATAAAAATGAGAAGTTCCATGGAGAAATAGTGAAATGCGCATGTCAAGCCTAGTACGAACGATCGTTTCCAACGATGTACTACTTTTGCAAACGATCGTCGTTGGTTTAAATCCGCCGAGACAGAACTTTCTTTTGTAGCGATTTGGCTCGTTCGTCGTTTGCCTTAATAGTCGGTGGTTCGTTTTTTGTAACGATCGTCGTTGGTAAAGATCGGGGAACGATCGTTACAAACGACTATAGTCGCATGTGTGTACGCACCTTAAGTGTCCACCTTGGCCAAGTTTAATTCAGTGTGTATACTGCCCTAGGTCTTTCTGGGGTGTGCAGCCTTATCTTTACTGCAACAGCAGCACTTAAAATATACCTGGGACAAATGATTTTCTACTTTCAGTGGTTGTAGCTCCTATTTATTTCTTTTATTTATTTATTTTAGTATTTATATAGTGCCGACATAGTACGCAGCCCTGTACAGAGTATATTGTCTTGTCACTAACTGTCCCTCAGAGGGCTCACAATCTAGTCCCTACCATAGTCATATGTCTATGTATGTATCGTGTATTGCATGTATCATAGTCTAGGGACAATTTAGGGGCAAGCCAATTAACATAACTGTATGTTTCTGGGATGTGGGAGAAAACCGGAGTGCCCGAAGGAAATCCATGCAGACACGGGCAGAACATACAAACTATAGATTAATGCTTGCCACGTAGTGTTCTTCTTTGGGGGCTAGAACTAGAGAAAACACTTTTAGATAGCTCACATTTTTATGTTCTATTTACAAATGTAAAAAAGTAGATTTATTGTTTTGTCTCAGCTTAATGACACAGTCTGTCCTGTGTCTAAGAGAGCTAAAATATATACAACCTTTTTTACTTATCCCCTGCACCCAGTTCTCTGCCAGAAAAGTGTTTATGGTTGTAATTCCTTATCATTGAGGGACACCATAGAACAACTGAGTCCCAACCGAAGAGAAACTGTCAGTTGCATAGCTAAATATTAACTCTTTCAGGCAGAAAAAGAAGAAAAGGAACACAGCATAGGTATTTGTATGCTTGCCACGGTACATATACATGTCTCATCATGACACTTGTCTCTTAAAGTTCCCTTTAAGTATAAGTGCCCAAAAAAACATGTAATGCTGGGAATACACAGTACGTTTATTCCCGCATAATCGAGCCGCTGATGGCTTGATTAATAATTTTTGACGTGTCCGATACCCCGCCGGATCGATTCCGCGCTCGATACCGGCGGGCAGGACAAAAGAAGAAACGAGCGGAAGATAAGGAAGCGCCCGTGGGGACGAGCGGGAATCGACCCGGGCGCCCGCGGGGACGAGCGGGGATGCGCCGGAATTGAGTCAGCGGCTCGATTATGCGGGAATAAACGTACAGTGTATTCCCAGCATTAGGCATTTTAAGGCCTTTAGCAGAAAACATTGGTACATGGGTGAATGGCAGTAAATGGATAGGGGGTTCTTTTTCCTGGAAAGACAACTCAAGTATTCATACAGCTTGATAATTGCTGCCATTTTCTGAAATACGATGGAATCTTTCAGGTTGTTTTGAATCTGTGCACAGGACGTTGAAGATTGCACCATACAATCCTCTTTCCCATTAATCAGAGATCAGAGTGCACACATTCATATGACAGCTCTTCTATAAAAATCCTTTCAGTCTCAGCAACAATCTCACATCGGATACCTTCCATGTACATTTATATCATTTTGCTGCATATTTTAGTTTAATCTTTAGCAATTTTCCTAACCCAGCCAGTCTTATATCTCCTCTGAAGCAGAACTTCTTTCTGCGTATGCCAAACAAATAACATTTTCGTATTTCCTTAAATGTGTCTTTTATGCAGAACGTAACAGGGTTTTGTTACAGCAGTTTTTTTTATATATTTAGTCTTATTTACAGAGGTTTATACCCTTGTAAAAAATCATTTTTACACCAACTATAAAACACTTTTTTAATCTATTTTTATAATTATTTTCCTGACTACAAATTCTAAAACATTTAATAGCTGTAAGAAAAGTTTTTGGTTAATTTACTACCTATTTATGCACAAAAATTTATATATTTGGCAGCTGTAATTGACCTTTAATCAAATGAATACACTTTGGTGTTAACTTGTTTAAGAATACAAGACTAACGCCGCCCAATAATCCTGTCTCTCCTACACGTCCAGTTACTTTTTCTAGTATAATAATCTCCTATGTCCGTGTTCCCCAGCTTTCGGCAAGGCCCGCCAACAGTTCATGTTTTGTGGAAATCCACAGAAATACTTAAAGAGAAACTCCAACCTAGAATTGAACTTTATCCCAATCAGTAGCTGATACACACTTTTACATGAGAAATATAATGATTTTCACAAACAGACCATCAGGGGGCGCTGTATGACTGATTTTGTGCTGAAAACCCTCCCACAAGAAGCTCTGAGTACCGCGGTACTCTGGGCAAACTGCCACAATGTAACAAGGTTCACAGACAGGAATTAGCTGTTTACAGCTGTCTGTAACAGCCAAAACAGCTAGGAGCAGCTATATAACCTGCCCACAGTAAAAATGTCACCATGTAATAAATGTCAGAATGTAAATCGGAGAGAGGAAAGATTTTACAATGAGCAAACACTGACTAAATCATTTATACATAATTATGGTAAAAAATGAAGCACTTTTTTTACTACATTATTTTCACTGGAGTTCCTCTTTAAAGGGGGCCACCTGTGACTCACCTTTGACACAGGAGATCAGGGCTTGAAACCATGTTGAAGCCAGTTTCCTATTCAGTGAGGAGTCCTTAGGCAAGACTACATAATGCTTCAGGGTGGCCTACTGAGTGCACCCTAAGGCTGGTTTCACACTGCAAACTGCACCGACAAAAACAGGCCTTCTGGGAATACTACGTTACAACGTGGTATTCCCTATCGGGCATCTGGCCAAGCAGGAAGTGATGCATGCTTGTGGTCATTTCCTGCTTTGGGGTATGCGAAAGTGCATGGAAGCGTATTTAACAAATACGTTTCCACGCAATGCGCGTCGCATTGGAAAATGTTTAGAAATCCCCACATTGCCATAGACTAACATGACTTCCAAGCTGATGCAGATCACCAAAAGTTACCGCAGAAGCCACGCGGTAATATAATTCTGGACCAGCATCTGATCGAGGACTTCTGACGGACCGCAATGCAACACAGGTAATATGAATGACCCCATAGGTTTGCACTGGAGTGCGTAAATTTGATGCACCCCACCACCCCAGTGTGAAAGGGCCCTTAGTGTCATATGCTTGGACTTCTACCCTCCACCATCAGTTATCCTCCTGCAGCTGTATGGCATTCCATCATCCAGAACACCTGTGAACTCCTTCCTTAAAGGAAACTTGCAGGGGGGAAAAGTGCCCAATTTGGGTACATACCGAGAGGGAAATCTTTTGATCTTCTAGAGCAGGGGTGTCAAATCAAATCAGGGGCAAAAATCCAATTCACGGGCCAAATTGTTTATTGAGATTTAACATTTATTGAACAGTCTCAAATTAAATGTAGTAGAAAAATAGAAACTGAGAATTGGCTCTTGGGTGCATGAAAAGGACCGAGATTTTATTCATATATCACAAATATCAAACAACATGAAAAATACAAATATCCCATAATTGTAAAATAACCCCATAAAATTACTCCTCACAAACCCTCCAACAACCCAGGGGCTGCAGTCCCCTATGAGAAATTGGTAACCTGCACCATGGAACTTGTAGTGGTACCACTAGTGTAGATGAGATAAAAAAGCACAAAGGGTCAAGCCCGCCATAGGATGGACAGTTAGAAGCCAGCAAATGCAAGCGAAGCTCAAAAATGATGTTGGCACAAAGGAGCAGATGGAATAGCAGCGTCCAGGGAGGCACACAACAACACACTGAGGTTAGGAGCAGGTAGGTAGTGTCTAAGCAAGCTGATGGCATGCAATGTTAATAGCCAATAGTGTACCTGATGACAAGCAATGGCATGTGTGAACAAACAGTCCACCAGTCACAAGATGTGCATGGGTGAAGCAAAGCTGAGGATCTTCACAGGTATAAGCATATATGCCAGATGCAGTTGGCAGTCCCCCACTCGCAGGGCATGTGCAGCCAACCAAGCATGTGTGTGTTCAGGATAATGTCCTCTCATAGTTACCAGATGCCAATCGCAGAGTCCAAAGGCAGGGCGGATGCATGCTAGGCTTCCCTTGTGCTGGCAAGAGGCTGACCCGAATGGCCTAGGGCCTATAGGCTCAATGTCCGTGGGACCAGGGCGGTGCAGATTGAAGGAGATGTGGAGGTGTGGAGGAGTAAACGCTGTCAGGAGGAGCCTGACATGTTTCGCCGCACCTAGCGGCCTTTTCAAAGGCAGACAGCGTGGAAGTATGCATGGACGCCATAACGGCGTCCATAAATGCTGACTGCGGCCGCGCGGCCCGCCCCCCGGCCCACCCCCAGCAACATGCGTCATCCCAATACGCCCACCGGTCTAGTGGGCGTGTGTGTGGCCAACAATTGGAGCGCGGATGCGCTCCAACCAATGCGCATCCACAGCGGCGCAAGACGGCGCCGGGTGGATGACGTCAGAGGTGGCCACCCAATGGGGAGGACGGAGGAACAGGGCAGTGAGCCAAGGCGGACAGCGCGGTCACATACAGCGCACAATATATGTAAATAAACAAAAATACACACATATATACATCTAAAGAATAAAGGCAAAATGAAAACAAACCACACAAACAGCGGTGCTGCAACATAATCTCTAAACATAAAAATTAACATCATGGGACAGGGAACACCAATAAACTCAGGTGTGCCATGCTCCACAACACATACACATTGATGTATAATAAGAGAGAGATGAAGAGAGACCTGCCCCTGCAAAAATGGTATACTAATACTTACATGGGTATATGAATTTACCCCATGTATATAAAAATGACCCAACTATCAAGATTTGCCACAAGTGAGAAGAGAAATTAAATGGTGTAACTAGAGCAACCATGGAAGGGCCTGGGAACCTACTCCCTCCTCCTTCTGTAGAGTAGCAGAATATTCACTTCCTGCATTCTCCTCTAATCTTCCTGATAGACACATGCTTTCCGCTGCATACAGTACCTCTACCTTTGAATGCATGTCACTTGATCGGGAGCTGGAGGTATTATAGTATAGAGTGCCCAGCTGCAAGGAAGAACAGAAGCAGATAAATCTTGCACTGCTCCACTGTGCTCTTTATGTGTGAAGAGGGTGCCCAGTGTGTAGCTGTGTGTTTTTCCAGCCACATGAGGGAGTTTGCATCCAAGGAGGGGTCCCGTGAGTTGTTTCTGCACCTGGGCTTAAACTAACAATGTTTCAACCAGAAACACTGTCTACTTCTGGATGGGGACAGCAGTGTACTATTCTTTTACTGCTTACAATGCTGCACATCTGCAAGCTCTCAAGGGCCACATAAAATGGCAAGGAGCGCCGTTTGACACCTGTGCTCTAGAGGCTTGCCCCGTTCTCCTCCACTGTTCCAGCGTTCCCAACCAGGGCAGTTTCTACGCTAATTTGCATCCAGGATGAGGGTGTAAGAATCCCCCGCCCCCCGTGAAGCTAGGTATAAGTGTCTGCATTATAGGTTGGCCAGGTATAGGTCCCCCAGTATAGGTAGCTAGACATAGGTGCACCCAGTATAGCCAGGCATAGGTGCTCCCAGTATACCCAGGCATATGTGCTCCCAGTATATCCAGGCATATGTGCTCCCAGTACACATGACTTCATAGTAGAAAACAATCTTATTTCTCAGCATCAACATGGGTTTACTAAAGACAGGTCCTGTTTGACTAACATGCTCAGCTTTATTGAGGTAGTGAACGCTAATGTGGATATTGGGAATGCTGTAGATGTGATATACTTGGACTTTGCAAAGGCCTTCGACACTGTTCCACACAAAAGTCTGGTGCAAAATTTGAGGATACAAGGACTGGAGAAGAGTCTGTGTGCATGGATAGGGAACTGGCTAATGGACAGAAAACAAAGAGTTGTGGTCAATGGATCATACTCAAAATGGGTGACTTAGCCTAGCTGGGTGCACCTATGCCTAGCTACCTATACTGGGGGCACCTATGCCTGGCTATACTGGGAGCAGCTATGCCTGGCTATACTGGAAGCAGCTATGCCTGGCTATACTGGGAGCACATGCCTGGCTATACTGGAACCACCTATGCCTGGCTACACCTTGTAGGCTTCAGACTCTCTTTAAAGGAGTTATCAGGCAAAAAAAAAAAAAAAAAAAAAAAGCTTTACTCACCTTTCTCCATCCCCTTGCAGCCGACTGTCCCATGCCGACCACTCCACTCTCCGCCGCTGTCCTGGTCTCCGCGCACGGTGCAGAGGCCGACCCCGGGGTCGTCCTTACTGAGCCTCTACTGTCAATCAAGCCCACGTTGTACGCAGCTTACTGCTTACTAGGCAACTACCCGCACCAAAGGTCAGCCAGTGGAGTCAGTAAACGCAATCTGTTTCTACCATTGAAATGTGTGGATGTATAACTGGAAAGCTTGTAACGGATATATGAAGGAGAGAGGACTATGGGTGTTCTTTGCACTGGCAATGCTCTACTATGTTGGTTTTTTTATTCTTTTTCTGATGGTATTGTGTGAAGAAACAGAGGGTGTATATTTTCTGTTTTGTTCCTTACTAAGAACCAGGCTTCCAGCGGTGGTCAAGCCATTACCATTTTTGGCATAGCTCAAAAACCTTTGTGATTAACCTATTATGTTCCTTAAAAAATGTAGAAGATTTTTTTTTTGTTTTTAACCTTGTTACTTGAAGGGAGCATATTTATGCTCTTAGATTGTTTTAACATTATTTTAATAAACTTATACCTTTTAACTGTATATTTGTCAGACAATTGACTTCATACATTTACTTCATACATTGCTTTTTACCCTTTAAAGTGGACCTGAACTCTTGCACAGGACAGAAGAAAAATGTAGAGAAATGCACCCTGGATGTATTAAGAGAGTTTAGCCTGTCTAATCCCACCTTGTCTGTGTCTATTCACAAATTGTAATTTGATCTCTCCCCTGTGTCACCTGACTGCCATGGCAGATAAGGCAGATACGCTCATTTAAAAACAGCAGGCTGTTCATAATATGTCTGCTTCCATGAAAAAAGGAAGTAGAAACACTGGAGATTTATTTTACGATTAGTATCAGCTGTAACAAAGAAATATTTTTCTTAAAAGGTCATTATACTGTTGTTGCATGTCTATATATATATATATATATATATATATATATATATATATATATATATATATATATATATATATATATATATATATATATATATATATATATATATATAATCAGAGAGGAAGTTCTGAGTTCAAGTCCGCTTTAAAGCTTCCTATTGGTATTGCGATGATTCGGAGGTTGGGGATATGGTAAATAACACTTAGTATACTATTATAATTTATTTATTGTAAAATTAAGGTGTTAAATATTAAGAGGGTTTTTTGTGCAATTCTAGAGTCTTTTTTTGGTAATCTACTGGGAAAAGTCTGGAGGGCAGAGGGTTAATAAAAATGACAGGAGATTAAAAATAATTGCTCAGTTTGAGTGCATGTGACTGTGATTGCACAACACTAATTCACTAATTCCCAACCCTTTGGTACCCTTGTTAGGACTCTTTAAAGCAGAGGGCTTACAGCAGTACAGTTGACTGCCTGCCAGCCGCTCCTGTTTATCTGCTGGGCACTTGGGTTGCAAACATCCAGCACTGGCAGACATCCTACACATGTACATCTGAGCAGGTAGCAGCTGTCCGCTAGATGTGACATACAGTGTTTTTTTTACCAGACAGTAGCTGCACCACATGTTTGGGCAGCTGAACAGTTCAGTAAACATGCTATCTTGCCATCCATGTGAAAGAGACCTTATGGTTCTGTATACTTTAGACATGAGGCAAAACCTTTCACCCTCATGGCAGATGAGTTTATATAATCCTTCCCATGTCAGTTCTGAAGTATATTTGATAAAGTCCTGTTCATAGACAAGACCATCAGTATTACTGCTTAAGGGGTCTGAAGATTCAATTATAAGGGTAAAAACCCATTCAGTCTTCATATTTTTTTTCCTAATGATTAATAATATTTGTGGAAATGTGTCTTATTGCTGTAGACAGATGGTTTGCGGCGAGCATAGAATCATTCAAAGGACCTGTTTCTACACATGGAAACAGTGTTTTCTTCCTCATTTGCATTACGGATGCCAGTATCTCTTGGAAAGGCACTTTGTTTTCCGAGATGTTGGAAACGTTATCTCCTGCCAAATGCTGTGTGGGTGGGAGGCTCTGTTAGACACACTGAGGCTCGTTTTTCAGTCTGGCTTGTGGTCAATAAACATTTGCTCCCATTAATTGCTATGTTTGGTGTGTACCACGCAAGGCTTTGTGTTGTTTAATTGTTATTATCACTATAATTATTTTCTTCAGTTGTGAAAACAAGTGTTAAAGCTAACAATGTAAATTCTAGGATGTGCCAGCAGCAGAATACTGTTTCTGTTGTGTGTGCTTTTTACGGTGTGAGATGAAGCCATAAAAATCCAAAAGTCTATTTCTAATCATGCAAACGTTTTCATACTCTTCCTGTTTTTATTTTGTGCCTTGAGCCGGTTGATAAATTCTTGTTCAGTGGGTTTCCTCTTTTTTTATTGATTATTTTGTCAGTTTTAGAATCTACCATTTTTAAACCGTTTTTGCATACTCAGTTGAGAGCTGTCACATTTATATAGCAAATTAATCATAATGAATTGTTCATACCTACTACATGAATTAGCTATTTCACAATCAATATTATGTTCAATCCATGATATTGTTATATTAATGCACCTTGAGCATAGTTTGGTCCCATTTTTTATATTATGGGTCTGCCCACTACTAGTCCGCAGGTTGCTTTTCTCCCCTGTGTTGTTTTGTGTGGGGGTTAACCATTTATTGCTCAATAAGGGTGTTTGTATACTTGAATCGTGCCTTGATATGCCTTGATATTTGGGAGGTATCCATATGATCACCAGTTACCTTTTAGACCCTATACCCCAATCTCCACCATGATCTTCACTATAGCAAGCCCCTGCTTGAACGGGAGACTGATTACGTCTACCCGACTTTGGTTGCCCCCACGACTTATTCGTGCAAAATATTGGATCTGAGGTCGAGGTAACTAATGACCATCCAAAAACCCAATTAATACAGAGTCCAGGAACGGAGCCAAAGTTCTTACACAGGAGGTCAGATGACTTGGTTAAACAAACTCTAAGTCAGAAACCAGCCAGAGGTCATACACAGAGGATCCAGCAGACAGATGGATAAACAAGGGGGTGAGACAGAAGCATAGTTAAACCAAAGCAGAGGTCAATCCATGCAGCAAACTAGGAAGGTCAAACAAGCTCAGGTCAGTTAAAGAGGAAATCCAGTGAAAATAATGTAATGTAAAAAGTGCTTAATTTTTACAATAATTATGTATAAATTATTTAGTCAGTGTTTGCCTATTGTAAAATCTTTCCTCTCCCTGATTTACATTCTGACATTTTATCACATGGTGACATTTTTACTGCTGGCAGGTGATGTCAGTGGAAGGAGATGCTACTTGCTTTTTGACACAAATTTGAAAGGTTCATATACGCTCTACCCCCCCTCACCTCCAGCTACTCTGTGCAGGATCTGGGAAGCCAAACCAATCCAAGAGTACAAGCAAAGAAGGATCCGCAGGCCAGACCAGGTAGAAGAAAAAAGCTGAAAAATTTTATTTGAAAAATTCCACAAAACAGTGCAATAAATGGAAGACAGGATAAGCTAACGCATATCGGGCCTACAATCTGCCCTTAAAGCGGAATATAACCCTGCATTTCAACTTTGCTCTAAAACATTATTTACAGCATATTATATGCAAAAAGCATTTTTTTTTTACTAGACCAGCAATGGAAGGGTTAAACACAGAGGTTTTAAGTTCCGTGCAGACGTTCAGATAGTTACATTCTATTTAGTTAGATGTATCTATTGATAAACAGTTACACACTCTTTGGCTGTCCTCCAAGCTCCTTCTCAGTGAGAGAAATGAGTCACAATAAACACTTAAAAGATACATATTTGTAAACAAAAAGTATCTAACTGAAGTTCGGATGCGTCTTCAGAAATCTCTAGGGACTTTAAAGCCCTGTGTAACCCTTCCAATGCTGGTCTAGTAAAAAAAAAAAATGCTGGTTGCATATAATATACTGTAAATAATGTTTTAGAGCAAAGTTGAAATGCAGGGTTATATTCCGCTTTAATCATAGCTAAAATAAATCTGTCTAGAACGAGGCTTATATGCAGGTGGGGGGAGAAAACACCACCCACTCACCATATAGCCCAAACCTTAAAGATACAATACATCCATGTATACAAAAGGCATGTTACAGACATGTTTAATATTAATAGTATAAAATGTAAGAAAATGTAAAAAAGTTACCACCAGAAAAATACATGAGAATACAATAAATGGAAAAATACATATAATATATACAATATAAATGCAATGTAAAAGCAGGAGGAAGAACAACAATCTGCATGGGAAATAAGATCATTGCAAAATGTGAAAAGATGTATACACAAAATCACATACAGATATTAATGCGTGTATACTAGACTTAGATCCCAGCGCTTATTCAAACCATCTGGCATATGAGTGCCCATTCGATGGATCCAATAAGCTTCCCGCCTAAGAAGTAAACCATGAGTATCCCCTCCTCTAGTCAGACAAACAACGCGCTCCACCCCTTGGAAACTAAAGGACAAAAGATCGCCCTTATGAACTGTTTCGAAATGTTTCGAGACAGATGATTTCCGGAAGGTGTTCCAATTGGTTCCACAATAGTGCTCCGCTATTCGGGCTCTGAGATTCCGGGTGGTACACCCTACATATTGAATGCGACACGCAACACATGAGATCACATAAACAGTGTATTTAGTGTTACAGTTAACATATTGCTTGATTGGAAAATCCCTATTACTTGAAAATGAAAAGATCGTAGTACCTCGCCTATGGCAATGACAATAATGGCAGGTCGAAAAACCACAAGGATATGAGCCCACCGTGGTAAGCCAGGTAGGTGTGCGCATAGACGAAGGGGATTGAAAAAGGCTAGGGGAAAGGATTGATCCCAAAGTGTGGGCCTTTCTGGCAGAGATCGATCTCTCTAAGCCTGGAATCTGAATGTAACACAGGAATATATTGTTTTACAATTTTCGTAATTTTATCAAACTCCAGGCTATAGTCGGTAACAAAAGTTGGTTTACCAGCTCCAGCTTTGTTTCGATTAATACATTTTAGCAAATCTGAACGTGGTCTTTTAGTACCCCTAGAGCGTCCCACAGCTAAATGTTGTTTGTTGTATCCCCTACATCTTAGCCTTTCCTCAACTAAAAGACATTCCTGATTAAGTTCATCTGTACTCGAACAGTTCCTAGCTGCCCTTGTGAATTCCCCAGTGGGGATAGCATTAATGGTGTGCCTGGGGTGACACGAATTTGCAAGTAAAATGGAGTTGCCTGCTGTCGGTTTACGAAACGTTCGTGTTGAGACCCTATAAGAGAGAGGATCTGCAGTTAAAGTCAGATCCAAATAATCGATTTTAGAGGAATCAGAGTTCATAGTGAATCTCAAATTTAGATCATTCTCGTTGGCATATGCCAGAAAGTCCCCGAGGAGGGCCGGAGGACCCCCCCACACCAAAAGCAAATCATCAATGAATCTGCCATACCAAACAATGTGGCAGGCATAGAGGTTATCATCTCCAAAGATGCGGAGCTCCTCCCACCAGCCCATATATAGGTTCGCAAGGGAGGGGGAAAACTTTGCCCCCATGGAAGCTCTGCATCTCTGGAGATAAAACCCTGAATCAAACATAAAATAATTGTGTGTGAGGAGGTACTCAACAGCCCTCCCAAGGAAGACCTGCAGGGGAACGTCAAACAATGAATATTTGTTAAGGTGAAATTCTAGAGCCTCTAGGGCCAAAGTGTGTGGAATGGACGAGTACAAGGATGTAACATCCATAGTAATCCATAAATACTCTGGTTTCCACACAAAGCCGTCAAAGCTGGATAGAACATGTCGTGTGTCTTGCAAATAGCCAGGGAGTCTGGCAACCAGGAGATGGAGATGCGCATCGACCCACTCACCCAGACGCTCACCCACGGAGCCAATCCCAGCCACATTCGGCCGGCCCCGGGGAGGGGGGGGGGGGGAGCGTCCGGTTTGTGAATCTTGGGAAGATGATGGAAAAACACACCTGATTTCTAAATACAAAACACAATTACCCTTTCTAGAGAGGACTAGAATTGATAAAATTTAACTTTTAATGGTATGTATTAAAAAGACCTATTTGTTAAAACACATAGATTGTGACTGATTGGTAAGGGGGTATTATCATTGGTGACCAGACACCATCCTCCCTTTTACCAACATCTAACCAAAAGCTCTACACATAACTCGACATGTTTCATTTCCTAAAATGGAAATTTCGTCAGGAGTGAAAGTGCTCAGTGCTAGAGTGCCATATTGCTAAAAACAGTTACATTAATCATAAATCACATATCTAGTGTAACAAACATCAGACAAAAGTAACGGCCGTTATAGAGACAGCCTGCTAGAGTTCATCAAGATGGCTACCTTTTTATAGTGTGTGGTGAGGGCTAAAGGTTGCTGGGTAAGGCGGGAACCAATAACTCCTCCCCTTGGGAGGTATCCCCTCATCCCATAGGTCAAGAGCATAGTCCATCAAAGATATTGTCCAATCAGTCTGTTCCCCATACTTACTAATGTAAAGTGAAAAACATACAATCGTCCGCTCTCTAGCTCCATTTTGCCCCCCTAGTTAATCCTCCATCGAAGATAAATCTCCTATCCCCAAAGAAGAGTATAGCGGCAAAGCGTAGGTCCAAAAACAAAGAAATACGTATTTCCAGCCCCCTGATTGGTCCAGGCGATGGGGCTGGGGGCGTGGGTATGCAGAGCGCTTGGAGGCTACGTCAGAGCTGTGTCAGCCAATAGTGCACGGCTAAGCCTCCACCAGTGCTCGCTCACATCCGCATATGCACGCGGAAGGTACGTCACAAGACGCAACCACGTCCTATTGTGTTGCCAAGGCAACAACCTGCGCGAACAGGCCATGCCAATAGAGCGGTTCCATTGCCAATTGTCATGGCAACATGTAATCATTACACGGCCATAAACACAGTGGATTCCGCATCTTATAAGCCAGGATTGTGCCGGAGACGTTACCAATACACGGGGGAGGGTGAGAGAGGGCAAACTAAACAGAACAGTAGGAAACAATCATAGTCAACACGGGGCCACCATAAAGGTGGAACCCACTCATGGGGGGGGGGTAGAAAAACCCATTTAGCAACCTGGAAATTTATCTTTAGCCACAAATATAGATGACTTAAAAAGTAGGGGGGTCAAACGGAGAACCCCCCGATCATAATCAAGAGAAGGTACATGCCACACATGCATCCTATAAAGCCCAGTGATGAACTACATAAGGTAAGTATTCACATAGGGGGGATATATTATTCCAATCCCCATACTTTTACAGTATTTACAGAAAGGGGGCAAAAGTGAAACCCTCATTAAGTCCCTGAGGGCTGAGGGTGCCCAAACGGTATATCCAGCGGGCCTCCAATTGGCGCAGCTTCTGATCTAAGTTGCCCCCACGGGGTCCCATCTTCCATCTTTGTATAACCCAATATTTTAAACAGGACGGATCCCCGTCATGTTTCTCATGGAAGTGCCGGGCAACCGAGGTATTGCGTTTGTGGTTAATATCCCCTAGATGCTCTAGGATTCTCTCCTTGACAGCCCTTGTGGTTTCTCCCACATATATTAGGGGGCAGGGGCACTGGATAGCATATACTACACCTTCACTGTTACAGTTGAAAAAATCCCACAAATCAAAGACTCGTCCATCCCTGGGGGCAGTGAACTTCTTACAGTTAAGGACATTGGTGCAAGCCTTGCATTTCCCACATTTAAACATACCCTTAGGGGGGTTGGAGTTCAACCAAGTTTTCCTTTCAGTGACAGTATTTTTAATATTAGGGGGCAAAAATGAATGTGTTAGATTGTCCCCCAAATTCTTTCCCCTTCTATATGTAATGAGGGGTGTCCTTGGTAGGTAATCTTGTAATTGTGGGTCTAGTTTCAGAATGGACCAATGTCGCCCCAAAATTCGTTTTACATTGTTTGATTGATTCGAAAAAGTACACACCATTCTCACCTTTGTACTTTCATTTGGTGAGTCCCTATGTTTGGGGATTAGGAGGTCCTTGCGTTCAACTGTCAGTGCTTTTTCGTATGCCTCCCTTATCACCTCTTTAGGATAACCTCGATCTGTAAAACGTTTTCCTAAGGTGTTACATTCCTCATTAAAGTCTGATTCATTTGTACAGTTCCTGCGAGCTCGCAAGAACTGTCCCTTTGGGATGCCCCTTTTTAGGGGTTCAGGATGAAAACTGCGCCATTCCAGGAGAGAATTAGTGGCCGTGGGTTTACGATAGATCTTGGTGTCAAGGCCCCCCCTCTCATTTTTACAGATCTGTACATCTAGAAAATTAATGCTATCCTTGTGTATCTCATGAGTGAAATACATACCAATGTCATTAGTATTAAGCCGTTCAACAAAGTCGGCAAACAAATTCCTGGGGCCGTCCCACAGGATGAAGATATCATCTATGAAACGGCCCCAGAAAATCACATGAGAGGTGTATACTGCCAACTCCTCCCCAAAGACAATAGTATCCTCCCACCATCCAAGGAAGAGGTTTGCATATGAGGGGGCACATGCCGTCCCCATTGCACAGCCCCTCTTTTGTAGGTAATATTTGTTCTGGAATAGGAAGTAATTATGATGTAAAATAAACGACAAGAGGTCAAGGATCAATGCTGAATGCTGTACCAAATGGACACTTCTAGACTGTAGATAGTGGGCGGTGGCATTCAAGCCCAACTTGTGATCAATATTGTTGTACAATGCCTCTACATCAAGACTTGCTAGCCACACCTGCTCCCCAATGTGTACGTCATGAAGTTTATTCAGAAGGTCCATGGTATCACGCAAATATGCTGGTAAACTTTCCACAAACGGTCTCATGAATGAATCAACATATTTGCTAACCTGTTCTGTGAGGCAGTTATTACCCGATACAATCGGGCGTCCAGGTGGATTATATATATTTTTATGGACTTTAGGGAGGGCATAAAATGTGGCCACTGTGGGGGATTTATTCAGCATACAGTCAAAGTCTGTCTTGTCAAGCACACCTTTTCTCAATCCTTCTTTCATAATGCTTTCAAGTTTCTTATAGAAGGTTTGTGTGGGATTCCCTTCCAAAATCTTGTACTGTCTGTCATCTGAGAGAATCGTACGACACATGTTAATGTATGCTTCCCGAGACTGTAGGACAATGTTACCGCCCTTATCTGATTTCTTTATCACTATGTCATCATTAGTCATCAGTTTATGTAGGGCAAGTTGTTCATTTTTACTCAAATTGTGATCTGCCTGCTGTCTCGACTTTGCTAAATCCTCCAAATCCCTGACCACTGTATCCACAAAGGTTTGAATGGTCGAATAGCCACTCAAACTAGGGCAAAACTTGCTTTTATTTTTCAAGTTACTCTTAGGTGCTCCCAATTGTATATCTCCAGTCCTATTTTCCTCTAACAAATCATCAAGGATGCTCAAAGCATTTGCATCCAATTCCTCTCGTCGCCTGGCCTGCATGGTGGGGGAATTCATATATTTGTAAACAGCTAGCTTTCTTGCAAACAAGTTAACATCTTTAACAGCATCAAAAAGATCGAATTCAGGGGTAGGTACAAAAGTTAGTCCCTTAGAAAGGACTGAAATTTCGTATTGACTCAATGTGTAATCTGTAAGGTTAATAATCCGCATAGTGTCAGTAGTCTCAGATGTTACCATTCCTCCTCCCTCCGTCTCCATTGTCGAGGTTTGTACCCCCATTTGTCCCTGTTCCTGAGTTGTCTGGGAGTCTCTGGGGAAGGGGGATGTCCTCCCTTTTGTCTGCCCCTGCCCCGTGATTTTTTCGGTCTTACTGGTTGCTCCCCTGACTTTGCACCCTTCTCTGATTCAGATTCAGTTTCTGTTTCAGTAGTAGTATCGCTCCCCGATAGAGTCGGGGTAGGTGCGGTGGGATCCCTTACTGGGGTTTTCCAGGTATAGACTTTACCGTTCTTAAAATCTCGGTAATCCCTGACAAATTTTTTATGTTTCTTATTTTTAATACTTTCTTTATGACTGGATACTTTTTTCTGTAGTTTTTCTTCCAGTTTCTTATAATCAGGGTGATCTTTAAAGCCAGTAACCTTTTGATGTTCAATTGCCAATTTCTCATTAATTTTCTCTAGGCACTTAACCTCATAATCCCTCAAAAAAGTCATAAGTTCTAAAGTTTGTTTTGTCTTCAAGGCATTCCAACCTTTCATAAACTCGTTATCATTAGTATGTGTGTGGGGAACCAAAAGGTTACGGAGACCTCGGAAGGTAATCTGATCCTTGATGTATTTACTAAAACTGGATATTTCCCACCAGCTGCGGTTATGTTCCTTATATAGATTGAAGATAGTTTTAAAGGCCTCATCTATCTCTGAATGGGGCGGTTGAACAATATCAGACTTTGGTGTGGGGGTGTCCTCACATGTGAACACCTGTTTGGCTTCTGCCAATAGGTCTGAAATGTCAGGGATACTGTCTAAGAACCCTGACATTCTACCAGTAAAATACTGGAAGTAAAGTCTCTATATGAGGGTAGAGGGCGTCAGGTCGCCCAGAAAAAATTGATGGACTATGCTCTTGACCTATGGGATGAGGGGATACCTCCCAAGGGGAGGAGTTATTGGTTCCCGCCTTACCCAGCAACCTTTAGCCCTCACCACACACTATAAAAAGGTAGCCATCTTGATGAACTCTAGCAGGCTGTCTCTATAACGGCCGTTACTTTTGTCTGATGTTTGTTACACTAGATATGTGATTTATGATTAATGTAACTGTTTTTAGCAATATGGCACTCTAGCACTGAGCACTTTCACTCCTGACGAAATTTCCATTTTAGGAAATGAAACATGTCGAGTTATGTGTAGAGCTTTTGGTTAGATGTTGGTAAAAGGGAGGATGGTGTCTGGTCACCAATGATAATACCCCCTTACCAATCAGTCACAATCTATGTGTTTTAACAAATAGGTCTTTTTAATACATACCATTAAAAGTTAAATTTTATCAATTCTAGTCCTCTCTGGAAAGGGTAATTGTGTTTTGTATTTAGAAATCAGGTGTGTTTTCTGCAGTTTGAATTTTCTGGGCGACCTGACGCCCTCTACCCTCATATAGAGACTTTACTTCCAGTATTTTACTGGTAGAATGTCAGGGTTCTTAGACAGTATCCCTGACATTTCAGACCTATTGGCAGAAGCCAAACAGGTGTTCACATGTGAGGACACCCCCACACCAAAGTCTGATATTGTTCAACCGCCCCATTCAGAGATAGATGAGGCCTTTAAAACTATCTTCAATCTATATAAGGAACATAACCGCAGCTGGTGGGAAATATCCAGTTTTAGTAAATACATCAAGGATCAGATTACCTTCCGAGGTCTCCGTAACCTTTTGGTTCCCCACACACATACTAATGATAACGAGTTTATGAAAGGTTGGAATGCCTTGAAGACAAAACAAACTTTAGAACTTATGACTTTTTTGAGGGATTATGAGGTTAAGTGCCTAGAGAAAATTAATGAGAAATTGGCAATTGAACATCAAAAGGTTACTGGCTTTAAAGATCACCCTGATTATAAGAAACTGGAAGAAAAACTACAGAAAAAAGTATCCAGTCATAAAGAAAGTATTAAAAATAAGAAACATAAAAAATTTGTCAGGGATTACCGAGATTTTAAGAACGGTAAAGTCTATACCTGGAAAACCCCAGTAAGGGATCCCACCGCACCTACCCCGACTCTATCGGGGAGCGATACTACTACTGAAACAGAAACTGAATCTGAATCAGAGAAGGGTGCAAAGTCAGGGGAGCAACCAGTAAGACCGAAAAAATCACGGGGCAGGGGCAGACAAAAGGGAGGACATCCCCCTTCCCCAGAGACTCCCAGACAACTCAGGAACAGGGACAAATGGGGGTACAAACCTCGACAATGGAGACGGAGGGAGGAGGAATGGTAACATCTGAGACTACTGACACTATGCGGATTATTAACCTTACAGATTACACATTGAGTCAATACGAAATTTCAGTCCTTTCTAAGGGACTAACTTTTGTACCTACCCCTGAATTCGATCTTTTTGATGCTGTTAAAGATGTTAACTTGTTTGCAAGAAAGCTAGCTGTTTACAAATATATGAATTCCCCCACCATGCAGGCCAGGCGACGAGAGGAATTGGATGCAAATGCTTTGAGCATCCTTGATGATTTGTTAGAGGAAAATAGGACTGGAGATATACAATTGGGAGCACCTAAGAGTAACTTGAAAAATAAAAGCAAGTTTTGCCCTAGTTTGAGTGGCTATTCGACCATTCAAACCTTTGTGGATACAGTGGTCAGGGATTTGGAGGATTTAGCAAAGTCGAGACAGCAGGCAGATCACAATTTGAGTAAAAATGAACAACTTGCCCTACATAAACTGATGACTAATGATGACATAGTGATAAAGAAATCAGATAAGGGCGGTAACATTGTCCTACAGTCTCGGGAAGCATACATTAACATGTGTCGTACGATTCTCTCAGATGACAGACAGTACAAGATTTTGGAAGGGAATCCCACACAAACCTTCTATAAGAAACTTGAAAGCATTATGAAAGAAGGATTGAGAAAAGGTGTGCTTGACAAGACAGACTTTGACTGTATGCTGAATAAATCCCCCACAGTGGCCACATTTTATGCCCTCCCTAAAGTCCATAAAAATATATATAATCCACCTGGACGCCCGATTGTATCGGGTAATAACTGCCTCACAGAACAGGTTAGCAAATATGTTGATTCATTCATGAGACCGTTTGTGGAAAGTTTACCAGCATATTTGCGTGATACCATGGACCTTCTGAATAAACTTCATGACGTACACATTGGGGAGCAGGTGTGGCTAGCAAGTCTTGATGTAGAGGCATTGTACAACAATATTGATCACAAGTTGGGCTTGAATGCCACCGCCCACTATCTACAGTCTAGAAGTGTCCATTTGGTACAGCATTCAGCATTGATCCTTGACCTCTTGTCGTTTATTTTACATCATAATTACTTCCTATTCCAGAACAAATATTACCTACAAAAGAGGGGCTGTGCAATGGGGACGGCATGTGCCCCCTCATATGCAAACCTCTTCCTTGGATGGTGGGAGGATACTATTGTCTTTGGGGAGGAGTTGGCAGTATACACCTCTCATGTGATTTTCTGGGGCCGTTTCATAGATGATATCTTCATCCTGTGGGACGGCCCCAGGAATTTGTTTGCCGACTTTGTTGAACGGCTTAATACTAATGACATTGGTATGTATTTCACTCATGAGATACACAAGGATAGCATTAATTTTCTAGATGTACAGATCTGTAAAAATGAGAGGGGGGGCCTTGACACCAAGATCTATCGTAAACCCACGGCCACTAATTCTCTCCTGGAATGGCGCAGTTTTCATCCTGAACCCCTAAAAAGGGGCATCCCAAAGGGACAGTTCTTGCGAGCTCGCAGGAACTGTACAAATGAATCAGACTTTAATGAGGAATGTAACACCTTAGGAAAACGTTTTACAGATCGAGGTTATCCTAAAGAGGTGATAAGGGAGGCATACGAAAAAGCACTGACAGTTGAACGCAAGGACCTCCTAATCCCCAAACATAGGGACTCACCAAATGAAAGTACAAAGGTGAGAATGGTGTGTACTTTTTCGAATCAATCAAACAATGTAAAACGAATTTTGGGGCGACATTGGTCCATTCTGAAACTAGACCCACAATTACAAGATTACCTACCAAGGACACCCCTCATTACATATAGAAGGGGAAAGAATTTGGGGGACAATCTAACACATTCATTTTTGCCCCCTAATATTAAAAATACTGTCACTGAAAGGAAAACTTGGTTGAACTCCAACCCCCCTAAGGGTATGTTTAAATGTGGGAAATGCAAGGCTTGCACCAATGTCCTTAACTGTAAGAAGTTCACTGCCCCCAGGGATGGACGAGTCTTTGATTTGTGGGATTTTTTCAACTGTAACAGTGAAGGTGTAGTATATGCTATCCAGTGCCCCTGCCCCCTAATATATGTGGGAGAAACCACAAGGGCTGTCAAGGAGAGAATCCTAGAGCATCTAGGGGATATTAACCACAAACGCAATACCTCGGTTGCCCGGCACTTCCATGAGAAACATGACGGGGATCCGTCCTGTTTAAAATATTGGGTTATACAAAGATGGAAGATGGGACCCCGTGGGGGCAACTTAGATCAGAAGCTGCGCCAATTGGAGGCCCGCTGGATATACCGTTTGGGCACCCTCAGCCCTCAGGGACTTAATGAGGGTTTCACTTTTGCCCCCTTTCTGTAAATACTGTAAAAGTATGGGGATTGGAATAATATATCCCCCCTATGTGAATACTTACCTTATGTAGTTCATCACTGGGCTTTATAGGATGCATGTGTGGCATGTACCTTCTCTTGATTATGATCGGGGGGTTCTCCGTTTGACCCCCCTACTTTTTAAGTCATCTATATTTGTGGCTAAAGATAAATTTCCAGGTTGCTAAATGGGTTTTTCTACCCCCCCCCCATGAGTGGGTTCCACCTTTATGGTGGCCCCGTGTTGACTATGATTGTTTCCTACTGTTCTGTTTAGTTTGCCCTCTCTCACCCTCCCCCGTGTATTGGTAACGTCTCCGGCACAATCCTGGCTTATAAGATGCGGAATCCACTGTGTTTATGGCCGTGTAATGATTACATGTTGCCATGACAATTGGCAATGGAACCGCTCTATTGGCATGGCCTGTTCGCGCAGGTTGTTGCCTTGGCAACACAATAGGACGTGGTTGCCTCTTGTGACGTACCTTCCGCGTGCATATGCGGATGTGAGCGAGCACTGGTGGAGGCTTAGCCGTGCACTATTGGCTGACACAGCTCTGACGTAGCCTCCAAGCGCTCTGCATACCCACGCCCCCAGCCCCATCGCCTGGACCAATCAGGGGGCTGGAAATACGTATTTCTTTGTTTTTGGACCTACGCTTTGCCGCTATACTCTTCTTTGGGGATAGGAGATTTATCTTCGATGGAGGATTAACTAGGGGGGCAAAATGGAGCTAGAGAGCGGACGATTGTATGTTTTTCACTTTACATCAGTAAGTATGGGGAACAGACTGATTGGACAATATCTTTGATGGACTATGCTCTTGACCTATGGGATGAGGGGATACCTCCCAAGGGGAGGAGTTATTGGTTCCCGCCTTACCCAGCAACCTTTAGCCCTCACCACACACTATAAAAAGGTAGCCATCTTGATGAACTCTAGCAGGCTGTCTCTATAACGGCCGTTACTTTTGTCTGATGTTTGTTACACTAGATATGTGATTTATGATTAATGTAACTGTTTTTAGCAATATGGCACTCTAGCACTGAGCACTTTCACTCCTGACGAAATTTCCATTTTAGGAAATGAAACATGTCGAGTTATGTGTAGAGCTTTTGGTTAGATGTTGGTAAAAGGGAGGATGGTGTCTGGTCACCAATGATAATACCCCCTTACCAATCAGTCACAATCTATGTGTTTTAACAAATAGGTCTTTTTAATACATACCATTAAAAGTTAAATTTTATCAATTCTAGTCCTCTCTGGAAAGGGTAATTGTGTTTTGTATTTAGAAATCAGGTGTGTTTTCTGCAGTTTGAATTTTCTGGGCGACCTGACGCCCTCTACCCTCATATAGAGACTTTACTTCCAGTATTTTACTGGTAGAATGTCAGGGTTCTTAGACAGTATCCCTGACATTTCAGACCTATTGGCAGAAGCCAAACAGGTGTTCACATGTGAGGACACCCCCACACCAAAGTCTGATATTGTTCAACCGCCCCATTCAGAGATAGATGAGGCCTTTAAAACTATCTTCAATCTATATAAGGAACATAACCGCAGCTGGTGGGAAATATCCAGTTTTAGTAAATACATCAAGGATCAGATTACCTTCCGAGGTCTCCGTAACCTTTTGGTTCCCCACACACATACTAATGATAACGAGTTTATGAAAGGTTGGAATGCCTTGAAGACAAAACAAACTTTAGAACTTATGACTTTTTTGAGGGATTATGAGGTTAAGTGCCTAGAGAAAATTAATGAGAAATTGGCAATTGAACATCAAAAGGTTACTGGCTTTAAAGATCACCCTGATTATAAGAAACTGGAAGAAAAACTACAGAAAAAAGTATCCAGTCATAAAGAAAGTATTAAAAATAAGAAACATAAAAAATTTGTCAGGGATTACCGAGATTTTAAGAACGGTAAAGTCTATACCTGGAAAACCCCAGTAAGGGATCCCACCGCACCTACCCCGACTCTATCGGGGAGCGATACTACTACTGAAACAGAAACTGAATCTGAATCAGAGAAGGGTGCAAAGTCAGGGGAGCAACCAGTAAGACCGAAAAAATCACGGGGCAGGGGCAGACAAAAGGGAGGACATCCCCCTTCCCCAGAGACTCCCAGACAACTCAGGAACAGGGACAAATGGGGGTACAAACCTCGACAATGGAGACGGAGGGAGGAGGAATGGTAACATCTGAGACTACTGACACTATGCGGATTATTAACCTTACAGATTACACATTGAGTCAATACGAAATTTCAGTCCTTTCTAAGGGACTAACTTTTGTACCTACCCCTGAATTCGATCTTTTTGATGCTGTTAAAGATGTTAACTTGTTTGCAAGAAAGCTAGCTGTTTACAAATATATGAATTCCCCCACCATGCAGGCCAGGCGACGAGAGGAATTGGATGCAAATGCTTTGAGCATCCTTGATGATTTGTTAGAGGAAAATAGGACTGGAGATATACAATTGGGAGCACCTAAGAGTAACTTGAAAAATAAAAGCAAGTTTTGCCCTAGTTTGAGTGGCTATTCGACCATTCAAACCTTTGTGGATACAGTGGTCAGGGATTTGGAGGATTTAGCAAAGTCGAGACAGCAGGCAGATCACAATTTGAGTAAAAATGAACAACTTGCCCTACATAAACTGATGACTAATGATGACATAGTGATAAAGAAATCAGATAAGGGCGGTAACATTGTCCTACAGTCTCGGGAAGCATACATTAACATGTGTCGTACGATTCTCTCAGATGACAGACAGTACAAGATTTTGGAAGGGAATCCCACACAAACCTTCTATAAGAAACTTGAAAGCATTATGAAAGAAGGATTGAGAAAAGGTGTGCTTGACAAGACAGACTTTGACTGTATGCTGAATAAATCCCCCACAGTGGCCACATTTTATGCCCTCCCTAAAGTCCATAAAAATATATATAATCCACCTGGACGCCCGATTGTTTCGGGTAATAACTGCCTCACAGAACAGGTTAGCAAATATGTTGATTCATTCATGAGACCGTTTGTGGAAAGTTTACCAGCATATTTGCGTGATACCATGGACCTTCTGAATAAACTTCATGACGTACACATTGGGGAGCAGGTGTGGCTAGCAAGTCTTGATGTAGAGGCATTGTACAACAATATTGATCACAAGTTGGGCTTGAATGCCACCGCCCACTATCTACAGTCTAGAAGTGTCCATTTGGTACAGCATTCAGCATTGATCCTTGACCTCTTGTCGTTTATTTTACATCATAATTACTTCCTATTCCAGAACAAATATTACCTACAAAAGAGGGGCTGTGCAATGGGGACGGCATGTGCCCCCTCATATGCAAACCTCTTCCTTGGATGGTGGGAGGATACTATTGTCTTTGGGGAGGAGTTGGCAGTATACACCTCTCATGTGATTTTCTGGGGCCGTTTCATAGATGATATCTTCATCCTGTGGGACGGCCCCAGGAATTTGTTTGCCGACTTTGTTGAACGGCTTAATACTAATGACATTGGTATGTATTTCACTCATGAGATACACAAGGATAGCATTAATTTTCTAGATGTACAGATCTGTAAAAATGAGAGGGGGGGCCTTGACACCAAGATCTATCGTAAACCCACGGCCACTAATTCTCTCCTGGAATGGCGCAGTTTTCATCCTGAACCCCTAAAAAGGGGCATCCCAAAGGGACAGTTCTTGCGAGCTCGCAGGAACTGTACAAATGAATCAGACTTTAATGAGGAATGTAACACCTTAGGAAAACGTTTTACAGATCGAGGTTATCCTAAAGAGGTGATAAGGGAGGCATACGAAAAAGCACTGACAGTTGAACGCAAGGACCTCCTAATCCCCAAACATAGGGACTCACCAAATGAAAGTACAAAGGTGAGAATGGTGTGTACTTTTTCGAATCAATCAAACAATGTAAAACGAATTTTGGGGCGACATTGGTCCATTCTGAAACTAGACCCACAATTACAAGATTACCTACCAAGGACACCCCTCATTACATATAGAAGGGGAAAGAATTTGGGGGACAATCTAACACATTCATTTTTGCCCCCTAATATTAAAAATACTGTCACTGAAAGGAAAACTTGGTTGAACTCCAACCCCCCTAAGGGTATGTTTAAATGTGGGAAATGCAAGGCTTGCACCAATGTCCTTAACTGTAAGAAGTTCACTGCCCCCAGGGATGGACGAGTCTTTGATTTGTGGGATTTTTTCAACTGTAACAGTGAAGGTGTAGTATATGCTATCCAGTGCCCCTGCCCCCTAATATATGTGGGAGAAACCACAAGGGCTGTCAAGGAGAGAATCCTAGAGCATCTAGGGGATATTAACCACAAACGCAATACCTCGGTTGCCCGGCACTTCCATGAGAAACATGACGGGGATCCGTCCTGTTTAAAATATTGGGTTATACAAAGATGGAAGATGGGACCCCGTGGGGGCAACTTAGATCAGAAGCTGCGCCAATTGGAGGCCCGCTGGATATACCGTTTGGGCACCCTCAGCCCTCAGGGACTTAATGAGGGTTTCACTTTTGCCCCCTTTCTGTAAATACTGTAAAAGTATGGGGATTGGAATAATATATCCCCCCTATGTGAATACTTACCTTATGTAGTTCATCACTGGGCTTTATAGGATGCATGTGTGGCATGTACCTTCTCTTGATTATGATCGGGGGGTTCTCCGTTTGACCCCCCTACTTTTTAAGTCATCTATATTTGTGGCTAAAGATAAATTTCCAGGTTGCTAAATGGGTTTTTCTACCCCCCCCCCATGAGTGGGTTCCACCTTTATGGTGGCCCCGTGTTGACTATGATTGTTTCCTACTGTTCTGTTTAGTTTGCCCTCTCTCACCCTCCCCCGTGTATTGGTAACGTCTCCGGCACAATCCTGGCTTATAAGATGCGGAATCCACTGTGTTTATGGCCGTGTAATGATTACATGTTGCCATGACAATTGGCAATGGAACCGCTCTATTGGCATGGCCTGTTCGCGCAGGTTGTTGCCTTGGCAACACAATAGGACGTGGTTGCGTCTTGTGACGTACCTTCCGCGTGCATATGCGGATGTGAGCGAGCACTGGTGGAGGCTTAGCCGTGCACTATTGGCTGACACAGCTCTGACGTAGCCTCCAAGCGCTCTGCATACCCACGCCCCCAGCCCCATCGCCTGGACCAATCAGGGGGCTGGAAATACGTATTTCTTTGTTTTTGGACCTACGCTTTGCCGCTATACTCTTCTTTGGGGATAGGAGATTTATCTTCGATGGAGGATTAACTAGGGGGGCAAAATGGAGCTAGAGAGCGGACGATTGTATGTTTTTCACTTTACATTAGTAAGTATGGGGAACAGACTGATTGGACAATATCTTTGATGGACTATGCTCTTGACCTATGGGATGAGGGGATACCTCCCAAGGGGAGGAGTTATTGGTTCCCGCCTTACCCAGCAACCTTTAGCCCTCACCACACACTATAAAAAGGTAGCCATCTTGATGAACTCTAGCAGGCTGTCTCTATAACGGCCGTTACTTTTGTCTGATGTTTGTTACACTAGATATGTGATTTATGATTAATGTAACTGTTTTTAGCAATATGGCACTCTAGCACTGAGCACTTTCACTCCTGACGAAATTTCCATTTTAGGAAATGAAACATGTCGAGTTATGTGTAGAGCTTTTGGTTAGATGTTGGTAAAAGGGAGGATGGTGTCTGGTCACCAATGATAATACCCCCTTACCAATCAGTCACAATCTATGTGTTTTAACAAATAGGTCTTTTTAATACATACCATTAAAAGTTAAATTTTATCAATTCTAGTCCTCTCTGGAAAGGGTAATTGTGTTTTGTATTTAGAAATCAGGTGTGTTTTCTGCAGTTTGAATTTTCTGGGCGACCTGACGCCCTCTACCCTCATATAGAGACTTTACTTCCAGTATTTTACTGGTAGAATGTCAGGGTTCTTAGACAGTATCCCTGACATTTCAGACCTATTGGCAGAAGCCAAACAGGTGTTCACATGTGAGGACACCCCCACACCAAAGTCTGATATTGTTCAACCGCCCCATTCAGAGATAGATGAGGCCTTTAAAACTATCTTCAATCTATATAAGGAACATAACCGCAGCTGGTGGGAAATATCCAGTTTTAGTAAATACATCAAGGATCAGATTACCTTCCGAGGTCTCCGTAACCTTTTGGTTCCCCACACACATACTAATGATAACGAGTTTATGAAAGGTTGGAATGCCTTGAAGACAAAACAAACTTTAGAACTTATGACTTTTTTGAGGGATTATGAGGTTAAGTGCCTAGAGAAAATTAATGAGAAATTGGCAATTGAACATCAAAAGGTTACTGGCTTTAAAGATCACCCTGATTATAAGAAACTGGAAGAAAAACTACAGAAAAAAGTATCCAGTCATAAAGAAAGTATTAAAAATAAGAAACATAAAAAATTTGTCAGGGATTACCGAGATTTTAAGAACGGTAAAGTCTATACCTGGAAAACCCCAGTAAGGGATCCCACCGCACCTACCCCGACTCTATCGGGGAGCGATACTACTACTGAAACAGAAACTGAATCTGAATCAGAGAAGGGTGCAAAGTCAGGGGAGCAACCAGTAAGACCGAAAAAATCACGGGGCAGGGGCAGACAAAAGGGAGGACATCCCCCTTCCCCAGAGACTCCCAGACAACTCAGGAACAGGGACAAATGGGGGTACAAACCTCGACAATGGAGACGGAGGGAGGAGGAATGGTAACATCTGAGACTACTGACACTATGCGGATTATTAACCTTACAGATTACACATTGAGTCAATACGAAATTTCAGTCCTTTCTAAGGGACTAACTTTTGTACCTACCCCTGAATTCGATCTTTTTGATGCTGTTAAAGATGTTAACTTGTTTGCAAGAAAGCTAGCTGTTTACAAATATATGAATTCCCCCACCATGCAGGCCAGGCGACGAGAGGAATTGGATGCAAATGCTTTGAGCATCCTTGATGATTTGTTAGAGGAAAATAGGACTGGAGATATACAATTGGGAGCACCTAAGAGTAACTTGAAAAATAAAAGCAAGTTTTGCCCTAGTTTGAGTGGCTATTCGACCATTCAAACCTTTGTGGATACAGTGGTCAGGGATTTGGAGGATTTAGCAAAGTCGAGACAGCAGGCAGATCACAATTTGAGTAAAAATGAACAACTTGCCCTACATAAACTGATGACTAATGATGACATAGTGATAAAGAAATCAGATAAGGGCGGTAACATTGTCCTACAGTCTCGGGAAGCATACATTAACATGTGTCGTACGATTCTCTCAGATGACAGACAGTACAAGATTTTGGAAGGGAATCCCACACAAACCTTCTATAAGAAACTTGAAAGCATTATGAAAGAAGGATTGAGAAAAGGTGTGCTTGACAAGACAGACTTTGACTGTATGCTGAATAAATCCCCCACAGTGGCCACATTTTATGCCCTCCCTAAAGTCCATAAAAATATATATAATCCACCTGGACGCCCGATTGTATCGGGTAATAACTGCCTCACAGAACAGGTTAGCAAATATGTTGATTCATTCATGAGACCGTTTGTGGAAAGTTTACCAGCATATTTGCGTGATACCATGGACCTTCTGAATAAACTTCATGACGTACACATTGGGGAGCAGGTGTGGCTAGCAAGTCTTGATGTAGAGGCATTGTACAACAATATTGATCACAAGTTGGGCTTGAATGCCACCGCCCACTATCTACAGTCTAGAAGTGTCCATTTGGTACAGCATTCAGCATTGATCCTTGACCTCTTGTCGTTTATTTTACATCATAATTACTTCCTATTCCAGAACAAATATTACCTACAAAAGAGGGGCTGTGCAATGGGGACGGCATGTGCCCCCTCATATGCAAACCTCTTCCTTGGATGGTGGGAGGATACTATTGTCTTTGGGGAGGAGTTGGCAGTATACACCTCTCATGTGATTTTCTGGGGCCGTTTCATAGATGATATCTTCATCCTGTGGGACGGCCCCAGGAATTTGTTTGCCGACTTTGTTGAACGGCTTAATACTAATGACATTGGTATGTATTTCACTCATGAGATACACAAGGATAGCATTAATTTTCTAGATGTACAGATCTGTAAAAATGAGAGGGGGGGCCTTGACACCAAGATCTATCGTAAACCCACGGCCACCAATTCTCTCCTGGAATGGCGCAGTTTTCATCCTGAACCCCTAAAAAGGGGCATCCCAAAGGGACAGTTCTTGCGAGCTCGCAGGAACTGTACAAATGAATCAGACTTTAATGAGGAATGTAACACCTTAGGAAAACGTTTTACAGATCGAGGTTATCCTAAAGAGGTGATAAGGGAGGCATACGAAAAAGCACTGACAGTTGAACGCAAGGACCTCCTAATCCCCAAACATAGGGACTCACCAAATGAAAGTACAAAGGTGAGAATGGTGTGTACTTTTTCGAATCAATCAAACAATGTAAAACGAATTTTGGGGCGACATTGGTCCATTCTGAAACTAGACCCACAATTACAAGATTACCTACCAAGGACACCCCTCATTACATATAGAAGGGGAAAGAATTTGGGGGACAATCTAACACATTCATTTTTGCCCCCTAATATTAAAAATACTGTCACTGAAAGGAAAACTTGGTTGAACTCCAACCCCCCTAAGGGTATGTTTAAATGTGGGAAATGCAAGGCTTGCACCAATGTCCTTAACTGTAAGAAGTTCACTGCCCCCAGGGATGGACGAGTCTTTGATTTGTGGGATTTTTTCAACTGTAACAGTGAAGGTGTAGTATATGCTATCCAGTGCCCCTGCCCCCTAATATATGTGGGAGAAACCACAAGGGCTGTCAAGGAGAGAATCCTAGAGCATCTAGGGGATATTAACCACAAACGCAATACCTCGGTTGCCCGGCACTTCCATGAGAAACATGACGGGGATCCGTCCTGTTTAAAATATTGGGTTATACAAAGATGGAAGATGGGACCCCGTGGGGGCAACTTAGATCAGAAGCTGCGCCAATTGGAGGCCCGCTGGATATACCGTTTGGGCACCCTCAGCCCTCAGGGACTTAATGAGGGTTTCACTTTTGCCCCCTTTCTGTAAATACTGTAAAAGTATGGGGATTGGAATAATATATCCCCCCTATGTGAATACTTACCTTATGTAGTTCATCACTGGGCTTTATAGGATGCATGTGTGGCATGTACCTTCTCTTGATTATGATCGGGGGGTTCTCCGTTTGACCCCCCTACTTTTTAAGTCATCTATATTTGTGGCTAAAGATAAATTTCCAGGTTGCTAAATGGGTTTTTCTACCCCCCCCCCCATGAGTGGGTTCCACCTTTATGGTGGCCCCGTGTTGACTATGATTGTTTCCTACTGTTCTGTTTAGTTTGCCCTCTCTCACCCTCCCCCGTGTATTGGTAACGTCTCCGGCACAATCCTGGCTTATAAGATGCGGAATCCACTGTGTTTATGGCCGTGTAATGATTACATGTTGCCATGACAATTGGCAATGGAACCGCTCTATTGGCATGGCCTGTTCGCGCAGGTTGTTGCCTTGGCAACACAATAGGACGTGGTTGCGTCTTGTGACGTACCTTCCGCGTGCATATGCGGATGTGAGCGAGCACTGGTGGAGGCTTAGCCGTGCACTATTGGCTGACACAGCTCTGACGTAGCCTCCAAGCGCTCTGCATACCCACGCCCCCAGCCCCATCGCCTGGACCAATCAGGGGGCTGGAAATACGTATTTCTTTGTTTTTGGACCTACGCTTTGCCGCTATACTCTTCTTTGGGGATAGGAGATTTATCTTCGATGGAGGATTAACTAGGGGGGCAAAATGGAGCTAGAGAGCGGACGATTGTATGTTTTTCACTTTACATTAGTAAGTATGGGGAACAGACTGATTGGACAATATCTTTGATGGACTATGCTCTTGACCTATGGGATGAGGGGATACCTCCCAAGGGGAGGAGTTATTGGTTCCCGCCTTACCCAGCAACCTTTAGCCCTCACCACACACTATAAAAAGGTAGCCATCTTGATGAACTCTAGCAGGCTGTCTCTATAACGGCCGTTACTTTTGTCTGATGTTTGTTACACTAGATATGTGATTTATGATTAATGTAACTGTTTTTAGCAATATGGCACTCTAGCACTGAGCACTTTCACTCCTGACGAAATTTCCATTTTAGGAAATGAAACATGTCGAGTTATGTGTAGAGCTTTTGGTTAGATGTTGGTAAAAGGGAGGATGGTGTCTGGTCACCAATGATAATACCCCCTTACCAATCAGTCACAATCTATGTGTTTTAACAAATAGGTCTTTTTAATACATACCATTAAAAGTTAAATTTTATCAATTCTAGTCCTCTCTGGAAAGGGTAATTGTGTTTTGTATTTAGAAATCAGGTGTGTTTTCTGCAGTTTGAATTTTCTGGGCGACCTGACGCCCTCTACCCTCATATAGAGACTTTACTTCCAGTATTTTACTGGTAGAATGTCAGGGTTCTTAGACAGTATCCCTGACATTTCAGACCTATTGGCAGAAGCCAAACAGGTGTTCACATGTGAGGACACCCCCACACCAAAGTCTGATATTGTTCAACCGCCCCATTCAGAGATAGATGAGGCCTTTAAAACTATCTTCAATCTATATAAGGAACATAACCGCAGCTGGTGGGAAATATCCAGTTTTAGTAAATACATCAAGGATCAGATTACCTTCCGAGGTCTCCGTAACCTTTTGGTTCCCCACACACATACTAATGATAACGAGTTTATGAAAGGTTGGAATGCCTTGAAGACAAAACAAACTTTAGAACTTATGACTTTTTTGAGGGATTATGAGGTTAAGTGCCTAGAGAAAATTAATGAGAAATTGGCAATTGAACATCAAAAGGTTACTGGCTTTAAAGATCACCCTGATTATAAGAAACTGGAAGAAAAACTACAGAAAAAAGTATCCAGTCATAAAGAAAGTATTAAAAATAAGAAACATAAAAATTTGTCAGGGATTACCGAGATTTTAAGAACGGTAAAGTCTATACCTGGAAAACCCCAGTAAGGGATCCCACCGCACCTACCCCGACTCTATCGGGGAGCGATACTACTACTGAAACAGAAACTGAATCTGAATCAGAGAAGGGTGCAAAGTCAGGGGAGCAACCAGTAAGACCGAAAAAATCACGGGGCAGGGGCAGACAAAAGGGAGGACATCCCCCTTCCCCAGAGACTCCCAGACAACTCAGGAACAGGGACAAATGGGGGTACAAACCTCGACAATGGAGACGGAGGGAGGAGGAATGGTAACATCTGAGACTACTGACACTATGCGGATTATTAACCTTACAGATTACACATTGAGTCAATACGAAATTTCAGTCCTTTCTAAGGGACTAACTTTTGTACCTACCCCTGAATTCGATCTTTTTGATGCTGTTAAAGATGTTAACTTGTTTGCAAGAAAGCTAGCTGTTTACAAATATATGAATTCCCCCACCATGCAGGCCAGGCGACGAGAGGAATTGGATGCAAATGCTTTGAGCATCCTTGATGATTTGTTAGAGGAAAATAGGACTGGAGATATACAATTGGGAGCACCTAAGAGTAACTTGAAAAATAAAAGCAAGTTTTGCCCTAGTTTGAGTGGCTATTCGACCATTCAAACCTTTGTGGATACAGTGGTCAGGGATTTGGAGGATTTAGCAAAGTCGAGACAGCAGGCAGATCACAATTTGAGTAAAAATGAACAACTTGCCCTACATAAACTGATGACTAATGATGACATAGTGATAAAGAAATCAGATAAGGGCGGTAACATTGTCCTACAGTCTCGGGAAGCATACATTAACATGTGTCGTACGATTCTCTCAGATGACAGACAGTACAAGATTTTGGAAGGGAATCCCACACAAACCTTCTATAAGAAACTTGAAAGCATTATGAAAGAAGGATTGAGAAAAGGTGTGCTTGACAAGACAGACTTTGACTGTATGCTGAATAAATCCCCCACAGTGGCCACATTTTATGCCCTCCCTAAAGTCCATAAAAATATATATAATCCACCTGGACGCCCGATTGTATCGGGTAATAACTGCCTCACAGAACAGGTTAGCAAATATGTTGATTCATTCATGAGACCGTTTGTGGAAAGTTTACCAGCATATTTGCGTGATACCATGGACCTTCTGAATAAACTTCATGACGTACACATTGGGGAGCAGGTGTGGCTAGCAAGTCTTGATGTAGAGGCATTGTACAACAATATTGATCACAAGTTGGGCTTGAATGCCACCGCCCACTATCTACAGTCTAGAAGTGTCCATTTGGTACAGCATTCAGCATTGATCCTTGACCTCTTGTCGTTTATTTTACATCATAATTACTTCCTATTCCAGAACAAATATTACCTACAAAAGAGGGGCTGTGCAATGGGGACGGCATGTGCCCCCTCATATGCAAACCTCTTCCTTGGATGGTGGGAGGATACTATTGTCTTTGGGGAGGAGTTGGCAGTATACACCTCTCATGTGATTTTCTGGGGCCGTTTCATAGATGATATCTTCATCCTGTGGGACGGCCCCAGGAATTTGTTTGCCGACTTTGTTGAACGGCTTAATACTAATGACATTGGTATGTATTTCACTCATGAGATACACAAGGATAGCATTAATTTTCTAGATGTACAGATCTGTAAAAATGAGAGGGGGGGCCTTGACACCAAGATCTATCGTAAACCCACGGCCACTAATTCTCTCCTGGAATGGCGCAGTTTTCATCCTGAACCCCTAAAAAGGGGCATCCCAAAGGGACAGTTCTTGCGAGCTCGCAGGAACTGTACAAATGAATCAGACTTTAATGAGGAATGTAACACCTTAGGAAAACGTTTTACAGATCGAGGTTATCCTAAAGAGGTGATAAGGGAGGCATACGAAAAAGCACTGACAGTTGAACGCAAGGACCTCCTAATCCCCAAACATAGGGACTCACCAAATGAAAGTACAAAGGTGAGAATGGTGTGTACTTTTTCGAATCAATCAAACAATGTAAAACGAATTTTGGGGCGACATTGGTCCATTCTGAAACTAGACCCACAATTACAAGATTACCTACCAAGGACACCCCTCATTACATATAGAAGGGGAAAGAATTTGGGGGACAATCTAACACATTCATTTTTGCCCCCTAATATTAAAAATACTGTCACTGAAAGGAAAACTTGGTTGAACTCCAACCCCCCTAAGGGTATGTTTAAATGTGGGAAATGCAAGGCTTGCACCAATGTCCTTAACTGTAAGAAGTTCACTGCCCCCAGGGATGGACGAGTCTTTGATTTGTGGGATTTTTTCAACTGTAACAGTGAAGGTGTAGTATATGCTATCCAGTGCCCCTGCCCCCTAATATATGTGGGAGAAACCACAAGGGCTGTCAAGGAGAGAATCCTAGAGCATCTAGGGGATATTAACCACAAACGCAATACCTCGGTTGCCCGGCACTTCCATGAGAAACATGACGGGGATCCGTCCTGTTTAAAATATTGGGTTATACAAAGATGGAAGATGGGACCCCGTGGGGGCAACTTAGATCAGAAGCTGCGCCAATTGGAGGCCCGCTGGATATACCGTTTGGGCACCCTCAGCCCTCAGGGACTTAATGAGGGTTTCACTTTTGCCCCCTTTCTGTAAATACTGTAAAAGTATGGGGATTGGAATAATATATCCCCCCTATGTGAATACTTACCTTATGTAGTTCATCACTGGGCTTTATAGGATGCATGTGTGGCATGTACCTTCTCTTGATTATGATCGGGGGGTTCTCCGTTTGACCCCCCTACTTTTTAAGTCATCTATATTTGTGGCTAAAGATAAATTTCCAGGTTGCTAAATGGGTTTTTCTACCCCCCCCCCCATGAGTGGGTTCCACCTTTATGGTGGCCCCGTGTTGACTATGATTGTTTCCTACTGTTCTGTTTAGTTTGCCCTCTCTCACCCTCCCCCGTGTATTGGTAACGTCTCCGGCACAATCCTGGCTTATAAGATGCGGAATCCACTGTGTTTATGGCCGTGTAATGATTACATGTTGCCATGACAATTGGCAATGGAACCGCTCTATTGGCATGGCCTGTTCGCGCAGGTTGTTGCCTTGGCAACACAATAGGACGTGGTTGCGTCTTGTGACGTACCTTCCGCGTGCATATGCGGATGTGAGCGAGCACTGGTGGAGGCTTAGCCGTGCACTATTGGCTGACACAGCTCTGACGTAGCCTCCAAGCGCTCTGCATACCCACGCCCCCAGCCCCATCGCCTGGACCAATCAGGGGGCTGGAAATACGTATTTCTTTGTTTTTGGACCTACGCTTTGCCGCTATACTCTTCTTTGGGGATAGGAGATTTATCTTCGATGGAGGATTAACTAGGGGGGCAAAATGGAGCTAGAGAGCGGACGATTGTATGTTTTTCACTTTACATTAGTAAGTATGGGGAACAGACTGATTGGACAATATCTTTGATGGACTATGCTCTTGACCTATGGGATGAGGGGATACCTCCCAAGGGGAGGAGTTATTGGTTCCCGCCTTACCCAGCAACCTTTAGCCCTCACCACACACTATAAAAAGGTAGCCATCTTGATGAACTCTAGCAGGCTGTCTCTATAACGGCCGTTACTTTTGTCTGATGTTTGTTACACTAGATATGTGATTTATGATTAATGTAACTGTTTTTAGCAATATGGCACTCTAGCACTGAGCACTTTCACTCCTGACGAAATTTCCATTTTAGGAAATGAAACATGTCGAGTTATGTGTAGAGCTTTTGGTTAGATGTTGGTAAAAGGGAGGATGGTGTCTGGTCACCAATGATAATACCCCCTTACCAATCAGTCACAATCTATGTGTTTTAACAAATAGGTCTTTTTAATACATACCATTAAAAGTTAAATTTTATCAATTCTAGTCCTCTCTGGAAAGGGTAATTGTGAAGATGATGGAAGACGGGCACAATAGGGCATGATGGACACAAGAACTCAGATAACCGTTTAGTAAGTACACCAGATCTGTGCCCGAATTCCAAAAGCCCCCGAAGATCACACAGGAAATTCTGAGTGGGATCTCGAAGGAGGGGCCGATATACATCCGCATCCCCCAACTGTCTAAGAGCCTCTGCTTGATAATCAGACGCATTCAGGACAACGACCGAACCCCCCTTGTCTGCCGCGCGTATAACAATATTAGTGTTGGTCTGTAAAGAAATCAAAGCTTGCCGCTCGGAGACAGAAAGGTCGGACGGTGCCCTGGCCATGCGAGACAACTCTGTCAGATCCTTTTCAACAAGATCCTGAAAAGTGTCTATCTCGGGGGACCTAGCATTAACTGGATAAAAAGAAGGATTGGAGATTGAAATAGGAACCACTTGTTCTAGAGTCACCTTCGAAGGTTCCACATCCGCCAAAGCCTGCAATGCCTGAATCGCCCTAATGTCCTGAAAAGAGGGAACATCATCTATAGACTTCAAGGACAATGGACGTGAGGTACAGGAATCAGAGGATTCAGTATCATCCTCAAAAAAAATGTGTTTTGACCACCAAGTTTCTCACAAACTTGTTGAGATCCAGGATGGTACAAAAAAGATAAAAATGGCTGGAGGGAGCAAAAGATAGGCCCCTAGACAATAAATTGGTCTGATCTGTAGAAAGAACATAATCTGACAGATTAACAACATTTTGGGATGGAGAGTCCGACCCAATTATCGGCTGTTTTGGCGATTTTCTATGTTTCCGCCCAGCTCGTCTTGTATGTTTCTTTTGTTTTTCCGTTTTTTCATTTTGGGAAATTTTCTCTGATTCCTGTAATATGACACTGGAGGAATGGGGACCCCGGAGGTTTGAAGCACAGGAGGGACCCCAGATAGAATGGTAGAGTTAGGAAAAACAGATTGTAAATTTTGGCGATGCATGTCTGATATTTCTGAAGCATCAGACTGAGACCCTGAGTTTTCAGGAGAACTGAAACTAACGTTCTTTTTAGGGGTGAATTTTTTCAAAATAGATTTAGGTGATCTATAAAGAGACTCCCACCGTCCCCCCTCGTAAACTACATTGCGATTATAATCATTTGTGTCTCTCAGGAACTTGACACGTTTTGGCCTCCATGATGATGGGCTCTAACTTGTTAATATTAGTTTTCAGTTTAGAATTAAGTTCATCATAGAAAGCCAAAGTGTCAAACCTCCTAAGATCCTCGTTGGTTTTATCTATCTGCAGTCTAAGATCAGTAAGTTTTTGCTCCTCATAGGTCACAATAAGCTTCATAAGCTGTAGTGAGCAGTCTGACAAAATCTGATTCCACTCTAGAATGAACCTGTTAGAGTATACTGTGGTGGGAACTTTCTTGATACTTTCTTGATACTTTGTATAATACCTTTACTAATGTAATGTTTTAAACTCGCCACGTCCCACCACAGACGTACATCTTTATCCATTAAGCATTCCAGAGTGGTTTGTAAAGAATGTAAAGTTAGTCCTGGATGTAAACTAGTAGCACTACTATCTCCTGAAAAAACAGACATAAATTTGTTTTTACGATCTGTAACCTGCAACAGGCCTCCATACATGTCCAAATTGTCTCCAGGGTCAAAGCCATAACTGGACACCTTGGACTGTATCGTCTTATCACAAGGGGCCACAGATGAACCCACTGCAATCTCATTATACACAGTATCATTAAAAGATAGATCCGCATCTGTGCCCCTGATGGTTCAACAGACATTTGCTTGACATGGCTTACCACGGTGGGCTCATATCCTTGTGGTTTTTCGACCTGCCATTATTGTCATTGCCATAGGCGAGGTACTACGATCTTTTCATTTTCAAGTAATAGGGATTTTCCAATCAAGCAATATGTTAACTGTAACACTAAATACACTGTTTATGTGATCTCATGTGTTGCGTGTCGCATTCAATATGTAGGGTGTACCACCCGGAATCTCAGAGCCCGAATAGCGGAGCACTATTGTGGAACCAATTGGAACACCTTCCGGAAATCATCTGTCTCGAAACATTTTGAAACAGTTCATAAGGGCGATCTTTCGTCCTTTAGTTTCCAAGGGGTGGAGCGCGTTGTTTGTCTGACTAGAGGAGGGGATACTCATGGTTTACTTCTTAGGCGGGAAGCTTATTGGATCCATCGAATGGGCACTCGTATGCCAGATGGTTTGAATAAGCGCTGGGATCTAAGTCTAGTATACACGCATTAATATCTGCATGTGATTTTGTGTATACATCTTTTCACATTTTGCAATGATCTTATTTCCCATGCAGATTGTTGTTCTTCCTCCTCCTTTTACATTGCATTTATATTGTATATATTATTATATGTATTTTTCCATTTATTGTATTCTCATGTATTTTTCTAGTGGTAACCTTTTTACATTTTCTTAAATGTTATACTATTGATATTAAACATGTCTGTAACATGTCTTTTGTATACATGGATGTATTGCACCTTTAAGGTTTGGGCTATATGGTGAGTGGGTGGGGTTTTCTCCCCCCACCTGCATATAAGCCTCGTTCTAGACAGATTTATTTTAGCTATGATTAAGGGCAGATTGTAGGCCCGATACGCGTTAGCTTATCCTGTCTTCCATTTATTGCACTGTTTTGTGGAATTTTTCAAATAAACTTTTTCAGCTTTTTTCTTCTACCTGGTCTGGCCTGCGGATCCTGCTTTGCTTGCTTTTTGACAGTTGGAAGCTGGAGCTGTTATTTCCCACAACGCAGCAAGGCTCCCACAGTGTGAGGTCAGAACCTTGGTCCTGACATCCACAATATCAGCCATACAGAGCCCCCTGATTATATGTTTGTGAAAAGGAAAAGATTTCTCATGAGAAAGGGGGTATCAACTACTGATTGGGATGAAGTTCAATTCTTAGTTACGGTTTCTCTTTAACACACAGAGCAATCTGAAAGCACACCCTTCGCAGAAGAGCAAACTGAACAACATAACTGGTGTGGAGCCCAGGCAGGAAAAGACTTACCCCAGATGCAAACCAGACACACACTAGACCATTAATTAATCTAGAGCGTTCTGGGTGAACTTGGCTGCAAGCCAGCTGCCATGCAAAGCAGATTAACAGATTAAATAATTAGCCAAGTGAGAACCAGGTAAGCTTGCTGTAGTTCCTAAAGCTGTCACTGGGTGACAGTAGCAACACTCCTCCTAGTTTTCAGTCTGACAATTTGGCATAGAACATAACAGGAACATACAGGGGTTGGACAAAATAATGGAAACACCTTGAAAATCAACAAAATATTTTTTAATATGGTGCAGGTCCACCTTTTGTGGCAATTACAGCCTCAATTCTCCGAGGTATTGATTCATACAAATCGTGAATTGTTTCCAAAGGAATTTTAGCCCATTTTTTCAGTTAAAACACCCTCCAGTTCTTTTAGAGATGATGGTAGCAGAAATCAACTTCTTACTTGAATCTCTAATAACGACCATAAATGCTGAATAATGTTGAGGTCTGGGGATTGTGGTGGCCAGATGAGATGCTTAACTTCATTAGAATGTTACTCATGCCATTCTTTAACAATTCTAACTGTATGGATTGGGGCATTATCATCTTGAAAGATGGCATTCCCCTCCGGAAACAGTTCTTGAACCATAGGATGAACTTGGTCGACCAAAATTCCTAAATGGTCTCGACTGTGAATTCTTCCATGAAGGGAAATCATTTCCAAGAAATAGCACCCAAGATCATCACAGGGCTGGCTGTCTCCAAACATACAAATAAGGTAAACGATGATTCGTCAGAGAGAATCACATTTTTCAACTGCTCGAGGGACCAATTATGGTGGTTTCTACACCACTCTAAATGCTTTGAAACATTTTTCTTTGAGAGTAGAGGTTTTCTAATTGCAGTTCCTCCATGGAATCCAGATTTGTGCAACTCCCGCCGAACAGTTTTTGTAGAAACTGGGTTCTGTAGGTGTTCATTCTGCAGTGATTTTAGGAGCCGTGGTCTTGCGAGCTTTTCTAACAATTCGATTTAGAGTCCAACGGTCTATCAGACAACTTCGACTTTCGGCCACAACTGTGCTTTGCTGAGGACGTTTTTCCTTCTCTTTCAAAGGCAATCATTACTTTTGAGAGCATTCGGACAGTTTATGTTAAAGTAGCGCCTGCCATACGAGCACCGACAATTTGGCCTCTTTGAAAGTCTGAGAGATCTACCATTTTTATAAAATATCTGTAAAAACCAATTATTTTAATTAAACATATCAAATAACATATCAAAATAATAAATAAAAAAATTAACATATGTCAAGTTTTGATTGCTTAAAAGATGTTCAAAGATTATACCACCAAAATGTTAGGTGTTTCCATTATTTTGCCTAACCCCTGTATAATACAAGTGTGTGTACGGGAATTTATTGAATTCCGATTCCTAAGAATATAATCAATTACATATTTTTTTCATATTTTGGAACTTTGGAACTCAACAGGGGATCCTTCCTCTTTAAATATAGTTTCTGCGCCGAGCACATAGTTACCCGTACACATACTTTATCCATCGATAGCGGTGCTACTCCATGCATGTTTTATTTTTTTTAAACAATATTTTGGAGAAAAATAACCTTTTTTATTTATGGAAGATGTTAAAGCACACTTGACCTGAGGCAAAGCTATTTAAGGTAAGCACAGATGTGTATTCCTTCTAGATCCACATACCTTTGTGTGTTGTCCATTCCTCTGCTCATTTCCCTAGTTTCCCTTAGTTCTTATAATTACTCCTTGAACAATTGGACTTTTAGCTTATGTCAAGTTTTCACAGAAGAAGGGGCAGGCTTGCTGCGATGTTCCCTTCAATAACCCTCCCATTTCCTCCTCTTTACCACCTCATTTATGCCCGACCAAGGCCGGATTCTGGAAAGGCCACAAAGGCCCAGACCTTGGGTGGCTGCTGGCCAAGGGCACTGCTGGACATAGAAAAGGAGAAAAGGGGGTTGCTGATTATGGTAGAGAATCTGTCAATACAAAAGGGAGGCTGCAATTGGGGAGCAACATCCTTTAACTTGCTTTAAGCCTTATTTACAATTATCACAATCTTTTTGTAAACGATAGAGGAAACACACACCCTGGCCCATATGCAATTCACTTTTTCATTCCTAGAAGATAATTTTTATCTTCTTTTTAAACAAAATGTTCTGCTTTTTACAATTGAAAAAGTACCCAAACGTTGATGAAAAAGTGTTATCAAATTTATTTTGAGTATTTTCTTGCTTGCTGGTGGCCTAAAAGGCATTTTATAACAAGGTGTGAAAATTCCACCTAAGAGAAAACTGAAGAGAAAAAGTGAATTGCATATGGGCCCATGTGTGCTACACTGCTGTCAGGGTTTTTTTTTCTGCATAGATATACATTGGTTCTAGGTTTATGGCACTTATTCAATTCACTTTAGCCCATATCCTATTATTAACATTTCTCTTGAGTTTTTTTCCAAGGAGATATTTTCAATCCTTATCTATAAAATAACTTTAAAGCTGCCACCATGCAGTTAAAATATGTTTCATATAACCTTTTTGCCTACATTTAGTGATTTTTCAATTTCTGAAAAATAATTTTTTGATAAGATGAAAAATTCTGTGTCTTTTCCCCCAGAACAAAATTATAGGTGAGGTTTTACCAAATTAACAAGCTAGTTTCAATATCTGGTAAGATCCTAATGGCGGTAGGTGTCCACTCTTTTCTGCTCTACACAGTGTTTTTTTTCTCTTCTGTTGAGTATTTGAGAACCCTGATTGTCAGATTGCATAATACGTACGGTCATAAAGTATTGCATATATATATATCATATTCTGTTTAAAATAACTTTTCAGCACTATAGGGTCGATTCACAAAGCATTACCGTATTCGGTAATGCAGAAGATGCCTAACTTTACCAAGCACTTAGGAAAATGTCAATTCATAAAGGTTGTTATCGCATGAAAAACTTAAATTATCGAGCAGTGAGGTAAATTACCTCCACCAAGCTGTAAAGCCGCAGAAAATTACAGTCTGCTTTGAAGTGGTGAAAGAATGCGGTATGTGTGCGAGGAGACTGTGCTGGGAGCCGTGACTCACAAGCAGAAGCAATGATAGCTGTGACTGACAGGAGCAGGGAGCCAATAGAAACAGCCCCTGTTCTCCTGCAAGTCTGAATGATGGAATCTGATAGGACACACAGCCTGCTCAGGCGGGACAAGCTTTTAAACCCCCCAGGCAGCAGCAGAGCGATCGGAACAAAACATGCTTCCCCTAAATACCTTTGATTGTTTAACCTCTTAGGTTCCTGTTTGAAGTTGTGTAGGAACTAGTGGTGAAAATAACCTAGGCATGGCATGTGTAACGTTTCTTGAAGTTCTTCTAAGCTGTAGCAATTAAATAGAATGTTAAGAAAGACTAATAGACTGATTCGGAGCAGATGCAGAGCAAGCAGAGGCAGTATAACAAAACATATACATCTAAATGCATGTTGGGATGCCTCGCAATGCCCGCACTGCATGAAACAGCATGTAATAACACAGAAACACTCCACACTGCTCTGCTGTTACTGAAAAAAGTTTTTTGTCAATGGGCTTCGGTAATTTACCAAACTTCTACCGCACCTGTGAAAATTTTTATGAATTGGCACACAAAAGTCTAAAATATCGAATGTGGTATTTTCCCGACCAGATTTTTTTTCGCACAGCCTTTTATGAATTGACCCTTATGCAATTGAATAGGTACCAAAAAGTACTGGCAAAGGTATTTTCTTGCTTGCTCAAGACTTAACAGGTATTAGGCCTGATGCTATTCAAGGTGATAAGTAGCTTGCAGATGCGGGCTACTTATCACCTTGTCATCGCACGAGAATTACCGGCAAATCGTATTGCCAGTTTCACTCGTGCGATGGCCGATCGTTAGGGAGAAATACTCAGGCGGAAGCCTGAGCGATGCTCCCTTGTGACGGGCGATGGGGAGCGAGGTTTTACCCTGTGGTGCTTTCCATAAGCACCACGGCCTCGCTCCCCACACATGCGCACACCCGCCGAACATCTTGGTTGGCCGCACCCAGGCTATGCATATACATAGGTTAGGATTTAGTTAGAGTTAGGTCCCCTCCCATCAAGGATGACTTCTCCGCAGTGGGAGGGACGAGTTCTTAAAGAGACACTGAGGCGAAAAAAAAAATGATGATGTGTATTGTATGTGTAGTACAGCTAAGAAATAAAACATTAAGATCAGATACATCAGTCTAATTGTTTCCAGTACAGGAAGATTTAAGAAACTCCAGTTGTTATCTCTATACAAAAAAGCCATTGGGCTTGATTCACAAAGCAGTGCTAACCTACTTAGCACGTTTAAAGTCTTTAGGCGCACTAACCAGGGTGCTAAGTAGGTTAGCACCGGTTTTCTCAATCAGATCGCGCGCTAAGTACCGCGCGCAAAGTCCTATGCGCGCGCAAAGTCCCATAGGCTTTAATGGTCACTTCGCGCGGAGCGCCCTGCACTCTGTGCAGTGCGCGCATAAACTTTTACGCGCATAAAGTTTTGTGCGTGTAAAGTTTTACGCGCGAAAAGCTCGTTTAGACGTGCTAAGGGGGTTTTCACAGGCGTGCTAACAGCTAGCACCGCTTTGTGAATCAAGCCCATTAAGCTCTACGACTTTCAAAGTCGTGGAGAGGGCTGTTTTCTGACTTTTATTATCTCAACTGTTAGTTAATTTTTTACTTTTCCTCTGCCAGAGGAGAGGTCATTAGTTCACAGACTGCTCTGAAAGTATAATTTTGAATGCTGAATGTTGTGTAATCTGCACATATTAGAGAATGATGCAATGTTAGAAAAAAACACTATATACCTGAAAATAAAAATATGAGAATATTTTCTTTGCTGCTAATCTTCTAGTAATTATTCATAGTACACAACCAATTCATTATATCATATATTTTTTTTCGCTTCAGTGTCTCTTTAACAAGTTGCATGCAAGCTGTTATAGGAAACCAACATCCTCCAGTGGTAGACAGGTTATGTGTATGCTAGGTGTGTATTTTATCCCACAAGTGGGGCTTGCACTCTCTTGCAGGTAGGCACTTATCTGTTTTTAAGTAGCGCTGTTCATTTCCTTGCAATGTACTAATTTAATTCATTTTTGGTCAGCTGCTCCCACTTAACAGTTTTGCTTTTGGTGTATATGCAGAGCTTCTGTTTGGGTTCAAGGTGCGTTTGCAGTTTCTGGGGGGGCTCAGCACACCTCTGATTGGAGGCCATTCGGAGGCGGCCTGGTAATGCGCTGATCCACCTTTTGCGCAATTTTCAATTTTACTTGATTGGCCGCACCCAGGCTATGCATATACATAGGTCAGGATTTAGTTAGTGTTAGGTCCCCTCCCATCAAGGATGACTTCTCCGCAGTGGGAGGGACGAGTACTTAACAAGTTGCGTGCAAGCTGTTATAGGAAACCAACATCCTTCAGTGGTAGACAGGTCATGTGTATGCTAGGTGTGTATTTTATCCCACAAGTGGGGCTTTCACTCTCTTGCAGGTAGGCACTTATCTGTTTTTAAGTAGCGCTGTTCATTTCCTTGCAAGAGTCTGACAATTGCATCAGGCCCATTTAGATAAGAAAATCTTAAAATATTACCTAGGAGAAAACTTAAGAGAAGAAGGGCCTAAATGCGTTATTCTTTTCAGAAAACTCACAAGAAAACATATTTTACCTGCCTTTCCAGACTCTTTAATAGAAAAAAAGCTGATCATAAAAGTTTGCCACCATTTTATTATGTGCAAAATTGTGTTTTGATGAGCAGTTTGCGATGACATATAACAATTTCCCTTTAAAAACTGTGTTTCCTTCTCTTTCATTAAATCCTTTTATTTTTACGCTCTGCAAGTAAATAAGATTGTTTCTAAAAAGCTGTTTTCAGCCTACATCACATCCAATATTCCATTATCATTGAAATGTGCTTCATTAGGCATTCAAGAGACAGAAGCCTCTGACTTAATACAAAAGAATCTTTACAGATCTTCAAAAGGCTCCTGCTTTACCTGCCTTTTCCCCAATGATTCCCATTTTCTGAGTTCTCCTGAAGAATATTTTCGTGTGTAATGCCGATGCCCAAACTTGCATAAATTGAAAGCCCTGGTTGACCCTCCCATGTGCCATTACTCACACAGTATTTATATTTGATGCAGCTGTTCCAGACAAATGCACACATCATGCTTCACACCACACAGACATCTCACACTCCACTACACCATTTATGAAAAACATGATATAACAGTAGAGCCCCAGTTATCCGGAATTCAACTATCCAGCAGTCTTAACCAACCAGCACAAATCACCAGCAATACTCACAGTGGCAAAGGCCAACGTCTTAGGCTGTTTGTGGGCTCTGCTGTGCTTTAAGACTGGGTTCCATGCCTCCTACAAGGTTAATATACTTTCAATTACTGTATTTTAACATTTAAAACATTGTTCATGGTATGTACAGTATACAGACTAGGGTATAGTTCTATTAGCTAGGCCTATTTTTATTTGTTTTTAAATCTTTATTGTGGCACGTACACAACATATCAGCCATACACATTAAGACAAATGAATTACTGGCCATATTTTATCAGTTAGAAGAGAATAAACACGCTTTTAGATTGTTACCTATTTCATTATCGTCTGCATTTTTTGACTCCCTCCAACGGAAAATTAACAACTTCATATGGGGTGCCAAGAAGCCAAGATTTAATAAGTGATACTTATATCTCCTGAGGTCGGATGGGGGAATGGGAGTACCCAACATTAAGCATTATTATAAAGCTGCCCATTTAGCCACCCTTACGAAATGGAGTCTGGATAGTAAGAACCCCTCCTGGGTTTACATTGAAACCTACCTCATCTCCTCCACTAAGATAACTAACCTTCTTTGGCTTACCCCAACTGACCGCAGCACCCTTACCAACCCCATAATCTACCATTCACTCTCTATCTGGGATAGCTGTAAATATTCAGGTCAACTAATGTCCCCCATAGACCACTTATCACCTTCCTGGGTAATCCCTCTTTCCCTGCCGCTTTATATTTACCTAGTTCATATCAGTGGTGGATTCATGCCAAATTAAACAGAATCCAAGATCTTGTTACAAACACCGGAATTAAATCCTTTGCTCACCTATGCGAAAAAAGCTGCACTTCCCGCTTCCGAAATATTTCACTACATGCAGATAGCGCATTTTGTAAAACAACACGTCACCAACGCTAACTTCCCCCTAAACAAGACATCTTTTGAAAATATTTGTGCCACTGATCCCTACTCCCCAGGGACCATCTCCCTTATATACAAAGAACTATCACTTACCCATTCACAAAACAAACCTGATTATATAATTAAATGGGAAAAAGACCTAGGTCTACTTATTGACTATACTGACATGTCGGATATCTGGACAAATATTCCTAGAACCTCTATCAATGCTGACCTAGTCGAGGTAAACTATAAATTATTGTTTTGTTGGTACTTAGAGGCTAGCCAAATTCAATAAAGAACATTCAGTAAGCTGCTTTCGAGGTTGCAAAATACCAGGCACTTTTGCCCATATCTGGTGGAGCTGTAAAAAGGTTCGCAGAATATTGATAAGAGTATGCACGTGGGCATCATCTTTAATTAATGCTCCGGTTCCTAGAGACCCCCTGTACACTTTACTTGGTTGCCCATGCCCTAATCTTTCCTCCACGCAAAACGAGCTTATCAATTACATCTTCACAGTTACTAAACTAAAAGTAGCAGCAGCCTGGAATACTCCATTCCTATCATTTTATTCTTTGATTTATTATCAAAAATAGACTTGGAAATATCCTCTTTTTCGAGAAATTAAGGGCACGGCTTGATGGTAATATACGAAAATTCCATAAAATTTGGGATCCACTAATCACTTACCTACTAGAGCCAGAGGACAGTATGATGGTAAACTTCCATTGAGACCCGTGTCTTGACTCCAAGTCCTTTAGGCTTTTTTATATAACTGCCGCTTGTCTACAAGCTCCTCGTTCCTGTACTTCAATCCCCATCCTCCCTTTTTCTATTCTCTGTTTCTCTCTTCAGCTCTTACTTTTAGTTTCTTCCCCATCGACTCTCATTCGCAATTCTTATATATTACTTTCTCTTTTATACTGCTCAGTTTAAATGAAGTACGGATACAGAGGCTGTTTACTTAAGCCTTTCAAAATAAGTGAATCAACTTGAAACTAGCACTTTCTTCCTTTGCAAGCCTATAATAGTAAAAGGTACCCCCCTATTTCAGATTCTAAGTTTACCTTAGAAGAATTAGCCCACCTTACCTCGCTGGAGGCCAGGTCACATTCGCAGCTACCAAAATATTAGATACAAGTTTGTCCACAACCAACTATAATTGGTTTAGTGCCTGGATGGCTGACTTTCTCTGTAATTCTATTTCTTTTTGGAATTTACCCCTCCTTTCCCTTTTCCTAAAAGCTCTCTCATAACTTGCTGTTATGTTAAGTATTTGAAAGAACCCCCTATTTTACTGCATACAGTGGATATCTCTATGTATATTATTGGTTATGGATACATTCTCATTATACTGTCAGATCTTTTTTCTTGACTATGTTTATTGTCATGTTCCATTGTTGTAACCGTATTGTCATTTCAGTTTCAATATGTTACAAGTTATACACCTTCTCTTTGAAAACTCAATACAAATTATTGAAATAAAAAGAGAATAAACATAGCACATGTCATAGACCAGGGGTCCCCATACTTTTTTGGTCAAGGGCCGGGTCAACATACTTCAGACTGCTGGGGGGCCGGAGTATACATGAAATGATGTAGTAACATTGAGCCTAGGAATTGTAGACAGCGCCTATTAACATGGGCAGCCCTCATGTCTCCCATTTAACCAGAACAGAGGTTATGCCCCCAACTCAGCAAGTACAGAAAGTACAGATATTATGCCCCCAAACACAGCATGTGCAGATAGTATGCACTCCACCACGGCATGTGCAGGTAGTATGCCCTCCAACATAACATGTGCAGGTAGTATGCCCTCACAACACAGCATGTGCAGATAGTATGCATTCCACCACAGCATGTGCAGGTAGTATGCCCTCCACCACAGCATGTGCAGGTAGTATGTCCTCCAACATAACATGTGCAGGTAGTATGCCCTCCAACACAGCATGTGCAGATAGTATGCATTCCACCACAGCATGTGCAGGTAGTATGCCCTCCAACATAACATGTGCAGGTAGTATGCCCTCCAACACAGCATGTGCAGATAGTATGCATTCCACCACAGCATGTGCAGGTAGTATGCCCTCCAACATAACATGTGCAGGTAGTATGTCCTCCAACATAACATGTGCAGGTAGTATGCCCTCCAACACTGCATGTGCAGATAGTATGCATTCCACCACAGCATATGCAGGTAGTATGCCCTCCAACATAGCATGTGCGGCTATTATGCCCCCCATACAGTGCAGATATTGTGACCCTAACATAGCAAGTCATATGTGAGCCATATTGTCACCCAGTGGCATGTAAAAGCCTGCAGCACAACCCAGAAGCCAGCAAATGACTGCTCTCTGGCTTCTATGTGGAAGGTTGGTGCCAGAACTGCTATTCTATATGCATGCCACCAATTTTTAAAGATGCAGCAGACTGCATTTATAAGTAATATATTTTGTGTGTGTGTGTGTGGGGGGGGGGAAAGCCTCAGGGGGCCACATTCAGCCCGTGGACCTTAGTTTGAGGACCACTGCCATAGACGGATGACATAAGGTGTTATCAGCGGATTTTACCAGTTTGTGGCAATGTCAAACATATATGTATTTCTCATTGTATAAGTCTATAGTGCTACAGAAAATATTACATATCTAAATTGACCATTCAACTGGTCAAAATAAAGAGATTTAGAAATAAAAATAAAAATGTAAAAAGTAGAAAATTATAAAAAGAAATATAAACATAGAGGAAATATAGAATAAATTATTCCACCTGTGTCATAGGGTAAAAATAATTATTACCTAACAAACTCTCATTGTGCTTTTAAAATTTCCAACCGTGACCACTGATAATTCCACACCCACAACGCTCTGTTGATCCTTTGTCTTCCCCTCCCACCTAGCAACAGAACAGTCTCCACCTTGCGATGTTGCCTGAAGGATTGGGTCCTGTTTCCTGCCAAACGACATGGCTTTTATGTGTGTATTAAATCCAAAATGGTACTTGTAAACAATAGTTGTGTCATCTTCTGTTTATGCAAATAAGCTAGGAAGGGATTCTGCTAGTTAGGTTTGCTCTTCCAACATCACAGCCATTTAATGAATCTGAGTAGCAGTCTCCTAAGTAAAAGAAGCCCCATCTCTTGTCTGAATCCCAGCTTCTTTGGGTGGGCAGTAGATAATGCCACTACTGTTTAAAACTATGATCTGGAGGAGAACTAGGCCACAGATTTTAAGAAAATCGAGACTAGGGTAAAATCCCCCTCTAAGACAAAAATATGATACTCTATGTAGAGCAATCTGGATGGAATTAATAGTACTATAATCCCAAGAAAAAGTAAGGCAACGGCAGCCACTGATGTAGCCGGTGGGGGGATTGGGTCAACCTCACTTGATGTATAAGTGTTCCTTTGTTTTTAATGGAAACAAATTTTTACCCAAGCAGCAGACTGTGGCTTGAGTCAGAAAACACTCTCACAGAATGTACAGTACTTGTATAGCTCTTAGGAAATCTTGTAATGTAATTGACCAGGTGAGAGGGCATATCTGTGTGCTGTGTAAACTACAAATCACAAAACAATCACAAGTTGGAGATATTGGTCACAATGATCACAGACCACATTCTCAGTATACTTGTGAGATCTAATGTACAGCGGCGCTGATTGAGCCACAACAAACTCCAATTAACAATCCCAAGCAGCGGCAGGCAGGAACACATACCTCCATGTGTTCCACTGCGGAGGTCCTATTTCTAAGTGCCTCATGCTACTTCCTGATAAACAGGAAGTAGCGTCAGACACTTAGAGAGCGAAACCTCCAGCACAAGGAACGCATGGAGGTATGTGTTCCTGCCTGCCGTTGCAGGCAATGATTGATGCTGGAGGGGGAGCGCTGAGAAGAGAGATCGAGGTGAGCGAGGTGAGGCAGAGTCCTCGCTCCCCACAGATGTAGGTGGCCATGCTCTTCTCTCATGCTGCGACCCCTCCTGCTCCCCAAAATGGTTCTGAGCAGGCTCCAGAGAGGGGGGGGGGGGCACATCCAAATTTTCGCAGAGGGGACCGTGATTTCTAGTTACGCCCTTGAGTGTAAGAGCACTACCCCTCCTGCCCCCAAAACGGCCCTGGGTTGGCCCTGAGGCTCCTCCCCTTCACGGGTGCAGAGGCTGCAGCCCCAATTGGTACGCCACTGCTTACACTGTATATTCCCACTGTAACCGGTGTCTACCTCTCCCAAATGTCACCTCCACTCCAGTAGCACACTCAATCCGAGTGAAAATAGAAAAGTAATGGGATGACACCTCAGTGGAATAGCATCAATTAATTACTTTTATTGTAGCAATGAATCTTTAACATTAAAACAACTGAAGATATCCTCTGATGTTGTTGAGAATGAAACCGATCAGGTTAAGAGCGGGCAACAGATGGCATCATTTCTTGTACCACTTTGTAGTGAGAGGGGTACCTTACCATGCAGGTCCTGCATGGATTGGGACCCTAGCTGTGAATACCACAGTTGTTTTAATTTTGAAGATTAATAGCATTTGGGAGAAGTATACCGGATCTTCTAAAAAAAATTAGCATATTGTGATAAAGTTCATTATTTTCTGTAATGTACTGATAAACATTAGACTTTCATATATTTTAGATTCATTACACACAACTGAAGAAGTTCAAGCCTTTTATTGTTTTTCTTATTGATGATTTTGGCATACAGCTCATGAAAACCCAAATTTCCTATCTCAAAAAATTAGTATATTTCATCCGACCAATAAAAGAAAAGTGTTTTTAAAACAAAAAAAGTCAACCTTCAAATAATTACGTTCAGTTATGCACTCAATACTTGGTCGGGAATCCTTTTGCAGAAATGACTGATTCAATGCGCCGTGGCATGGAGGCAATCAGCCTGTGGCACTGATCAGGTGTTATGGAGGCCCAGGATGCTTCGATAGCGGTCTTAAGCTCATCCAGCGTGTTGGGTCTTGCGTCTCAACTTTCTCTTCACAATATCCCACAGATTCTCTATGGGGTTCAGGTCAGGAGAGTTGGCAGGCCAATTGAGCATAGTAATACCATGGTCAGTAAACCATTTACCAGTGGTTTTGGCACTGTGAGCAGGTGCCAGGTCGTGCTGAAAATGAAATCTTCATCTCCATAAAGCTTTTCAGCAGATGGAAGCATGAAGTGCTCCAAAATCTCCTGATAGCTAGCTGCATTGACCCTGCCCTTGATAAAACACAGCGGACCAACACCAGCAGCTGACATGGCACCCCAGACCATCACTGACTGTGGGTACTTGACACTGGACTTCAGGCATTTTGGCATTTCCCTCTCCCCAGTCTTCCTCCAGACTCTGGCACCTTGATTTCCGAATGACATGTAAAAGTTGCTTTCATCCGAAAAAAGTACTTTGGACCACTGAGCAACAGTCCAGTGCTGCCTCTCTGTAGCCCAGGTCAGGCGCTTCTGCCGCTGTTTCTGGTTCAAAAGTTGGTTCATGCTTCCATCTGCTGAAAAGCTTTATGGAGATGAAAATTTCATTTTTCAGCAAGACCTGGCACCTGCTCACAGTGCCAAAACCACTGGTAAATGGTTTACTGACCATGGTATTACTGTGCTCGATTGGCCTGCCAACTCTCCTGACCTGAACCCCATAGAGAATCTATGGGATATTGTGAAGAGAAAGTTGAGAGACGCAAGACCCAACACTCTGGATGAGCTTAAGGCCGCTATTGAAGCATCCTGGGCCTCCATAACACCTGAGCAGTGCCACAAGCTGATTGCCTCCATGCCACGCAGCATTGAAGCAGTCATTTCTGCAAAAAGATTCCCGACCAAGTATTGAGTGCATAACTGAACATAATTATTTGAAGGTTGACTTTTTTTGTTTTAAAAACACTTTTCTTTTATTGGTCAGATGAAATATGCTAATTTTTTGAGATAGGAAATTTGGGTTTTTATGAGCTGTATGCCAAAATCATCAATAAGAAAAACAATAAAAGGCTTGAACTACTTCAGTTGTGTGTAATGAATCTAAAATATTTGAAAGTCTAATGTTTATCAGTACATTACAGAAAATAATGAACTTTATCACAATATGCTAATTTTTTGAGAAGATCCTGTACACCAGTTACACTGGGAATATAGATTGTAAGACCATTCCTTGGCACTGTTACTTGGAATTTATTGTGAATCCATCAGCAGTGCAGTACACAGTGGCCATCTGATTGATTTAGTTTTCTTGTTGGCAGTTGGAACACAAGGACCTGTCAGTACAGTATATGGTAATAATAGAAGCAACCCTGCAGACAGTAACTACTATACTTATGAGCTCTGCCAGAGAGAGGTCCAGGAGTAGAAGACAGTAGCTACACTAGACATACTCACTGACACTATAATAGAGATACTCACTGACACTTTTGTTGTTCTTTTACACAGATGCTAACATCAGTGCAATTAACTTACCCAGACTCTTTATTTGCCATGGCAGTTTTACTGACGGGGTACATGGTTTCCCATACCTAAGTATCTGATGGATGGCTGGATAGAGTACTGATTGAGGGCAAAACCTCTGACATACGAGACCAGGGTTCAAATCTTGGCCCTTCCTATTCATTAAGCCAGTACCTACTTAGTATGGAGTCCTTAGGCAAGACTCCCTAACACTGTTAGTGCCCAGTGAGTATGCCCTAGTAGCTACAGCTCATAAGTGCTTTGAATCCAACTGGAGAACCTTATATTTTTATTATAATTATTATCTTAAAGATAATCTTGAAGCTATCTCAGCTACCATACTTACCTGTGGGCTTCCTTAAAGAGAACCTGTACTGAGTAAAACATATTTAAAATAAACACATGAGGTAACTTCAAATGAACATTACATAGTTACCTTGCCATCAGTTCCTCTCAGAAACTCACCATTTTCTTCTGACAATAATCCCTTCCAGTTCTGACAATATTTTGTCAGATCTGAAATATAACAGTTGCTGTCAGTAACGTTTCAGTTGCTGTCAGTTATAGCTGAGAGGAACACTGATGTACCAGGTAATGTCCATGTTTGTCTATGGCTCAAGTGGGCGATGTTACAGTTTAACTCTGTGCTGATCAGAAAGCTGTTATGGGTAATGGCCATTTTCAAAATGGAGGACGGAGAATTCCCTTGATCACAGTGAACAAACAGGACACGGGACAGGAGAAAGACACTGAGCAGTAGACTACATGGAAGGTAAGTATGACTTGTGTATGCTTATTTTGACTTTTAATTTTCAGTTCAGGTTTTCTTTAAGCCCCCTTGATGCCGCTCAGTCCCTCGCTGATTTCCCAGCTGGCTCCTGTCACCTGCAATAGTGTCCGAAAGCCTGGCCGAGCCACGCTTCATCGCGCATGCGTCTCGCTACCATCCCTGAGAGCATTCTGTGCCTGCGCTGTGGTACTGTGCAAGAGCAGAACGCTCCCAGCCTCGGGAGCGCAACGGAGGAGCGCAACTGGGCCACTAATGTGTGACGAAGTGTGACACTAATGTGTGACAAAGTGTGACTCAGCCGCACTATTGTGGTTGAAGAGAGCCAGCCGGGGACACAACGAGGAACTGAGCAGCCTCAAGGGGGCATAAGAAAGCCCCAGGTTCGTATGGTAAAGTATAGTACCTGAGATAGCTTTCATCTCAGGTACACTTTAAGTGCGTAACACTGTAAATTTATTGTTGAGCACGTCACATGCTCTTTAATCCAACCATTTCTTCTTAATAAGACATTGCTGTGCATTGATGCAAATGATTAGCAATCAGAGCAGGGACAAGGTCCTCCAGCACCCAAGGCTGAGGCACCAAAATGCGCCCCTCCATCCCTCCCACCCCAGCTGTCACACACTGATTGCTATTAGACTAAGAGGGCCACAGGGCCCACAACCTCCCCAACACCTTAATATCTAGTTATCTGGCTTGCAGTCACTGCTATGTATCCCCTTTTCTTATTTCTTTCTGCTTCATACACAATTAGGAATGACAGCTGAATGAATTGTGCGCCCCCTACTACACTGCGCCCTGAGGCTGGAGCCTCTCCAGCCTATGCCTCGGCCCGGCCCTGTTAGCAATCCACTAGGTTAGGCTTTTCTTCATGAATATGACTGAATTCCCCCATAGTAGGAGGTCTGCTACTTCTGTTTTACTTCCATCTACATACTGTAGTTATCTCACTAATATTATAAATGTGAAAGTTTGGATGTTTGTTACTCAATCACACAGCAATGGCTGAACAGATTTGAATGAAATTTGGCACACACATAGTACATTACCTGGAATAACATATAGGATACTTTTTATCCCCATAACCAAAAAAATGGGTGGAGACAAATACAAATTTCACTGGGTAAATGTAAACTGCAGCCATTCATACACTGAGTTCTCAGACTTTGCACAGTTGGTCACTGGGTGACTGGGATTCATATTCAGCAAAGTGGGTGGAGCCTACAAAAGCCAATTAAAATTCACCTATTCATTTTCAAGGGGACTATTCGATTGCTGCCATTCTTGCACTGTTAAAGGCACAAGCCTCAAACCTAGTATAGCTGGTCATTGGGTGACTGGGGTTCGAATTCAGAAAAGGGAGTGGAGCCACAAACACCCAATCAGATTTGTTTTTATTTCAATGCAAATTATTGATACCAAAGACTGCAAAGCTCACAAACTAGGTAATTGAGTAATTGTGTGTTAGGTTTAGAAAAAGTGGGCGCAGCTAACATCAGCCAAATACATACCCGGGCAACGCCATGTCATCAGTGCGCGGAGACAAATACAAATTTCGCTGGGAAAAATGTAAACCGCAGCCATTCTTACACTGTTAATGGCAGGGTTCTGAAACTTTGCACAGTTCGTTACCGGGTGACTGGGATTAATATTCAGAAAAGTGGGTGGAGCCTACAAAAGCCAATCAAAATTCACCTATTAATTTTCAAGGGGAATATTTAATTGCTGCCATTCTTGAACTGTTAATGGCACAAACCTCAAACCTGGTACAGTTGGTCATTGGGTGAGTGGGGTTCAAATTCAGAAGGGCGTGGAGCCACAGCCAATCATATTTGTTTCATTTTAATACTAGAGAACCAATTCCTCACAATGCATATCAAATTTATCTAAATAACAAGGTAGCACAATCACCCCAAATAACCAAACCCCCCCCCCCCCCTAAAAACAATTGCCAACGTGGATTGGAGCGCTCCCCATACACACCACACACACAACCAATCAATCATCTGGCCAGAGAAAGTGAGCAGCTGACAGTTTAACCTGCAATGAAAACCAGCCTCCCTATTTAAATATTGGTGGAAACTTCCACATCAGATCTCCAAAGGTGCCTTGTTCTTCATATACAGTGACCAAAGTTCCATAACTGAATTAAACTGATTAACACTCTGCTCCTTCAAAGCTTTGTTTGTAAAACCTTCTTAGGCTAATCAAGAATCAGAAACTGCACAGTCCGCTTTGATTTACAATCACTGACGCTGCAATGCAGCACTCACCACCTCTTTTAACTTTTCCTCCTCGCAGCACTCCCCGGCTTGTGTTCGCGGCGTCCCGCGATGCACGCTGCCGTCACTTGTTTGATTCTCAGTGCGCGCGCAGAAAGTCTTCCCTGGCCGGCCAGATTGTAGTGTAGTGTGTTGATGGAGGGACGCTTGGCTCACACGCTCTCACTCCGGCGGCATAGCTGTGCAGTTTCTGATTCTTGATTAGCCTAAGAAGGTTTTACAAACGAAGCTTTGAAGGAGCAGAGTGTTAATCAGTTATGGAACTTTGGTCACTGTATATGAAGAACAAGGCACCTTTGGAGATCTGATGTGGAAGTTTCCACCATTATTCAAATAGGGAGGCCGGTTTTCATTGCAGGTTAAACTGTCAGCTGCTCACTTTCTCTGGCCAGATGATTGATTGGTTGTGTGTGTGGTGTGTATGGGGAGCGCTCCAATCCACATTGGCAATTGTTTTTAGGGGGGAGGGGTTTGGTTATTTGGGGTGATTGTGCTACCTTGTTGTTTAAATAAATTTGATATGCATTGTGAGAAACTGGTTCTCTAGTATTTTCTTTCAGTTATTGGTACCTTGGTTCTCCTCCAATTGGAGTTAATGCATCAATCATTAACCTGTTCACCAGAAGTCAATTGTTGGTTGTTACATTTAATGCAAATTATTGATGCCAAAGACCACAATGCTCACAAACTAGGTCATTGAGTAATTGAGTAATTGTGTGTTAGGGTTAGAAAAAGTGGGCGGAGCCAACACCAGTCAAATACATACCCGGGCAACTCCGGGCCATCAACCAAAGAATATATGTTTATCCTTTTTTTTTTTCATTCTCATTTGCCTCTTGCAGCCAGCAGGTGGTAGCCAAAGTGAAGGCTCAGTGCACTCAGAAGGGCAATTCAGATCCCTGCTACTGTGAGGCCCCGTTCACACTGCACGCGTTTCCAGCCGCGTTTTGGAAACGCGTGCAGGTGGCCGACACGCACGACATCAGACATTGCATAGAGTGCAATGTCTGATGTTCACACTGCATGCGTTCCGGACCTGTGCGGTCCGGGAACGCATGCTGCACGCATTTTTTGTAAAAACGCATGGCTGTCCCATTCACTTTTCAGTGATGGGATCAGCCACGCAACGCATACGAACGCGGATGGCGTGCGTTTGTACGCGTTGCGGTCCGCATGCGTTGCGGTCTGCGTTTTGCAGTCTGAACAGGGCCTAAGATCATATTACACAGATTGCACAATGGCTCCCTGAAGTTATTTAGTTTTCCCATACTGAAATGTAACTTGGCATACTTATTTGAAGTAAAGGAGAATTTGCTGTTTAAATACTACCTCATTAAAAGCACAGTACACACCAATTATTAAACCTTCACCCAGTGATACTGTAGTCATGGTAACTCATCCGCTTCTGCTTCTAGAATTATTATCTTTGGAATATAGTCATTAGCTTTGTAGGGTAACACGTGTTTTTTTTTCTTTGGCCTGCCAAAATTGTTCCCTCCTGAAATTAAAATTAGGCTGTAAGTGTTTGCAATGCTTCTAAACTGGCATGGATGCTAAAAACAAAATCTGTGCACTGTGTAAAAAAGAAAAGGAAAAAAAACTGTACTTGACATTCTATAACCCACAGTTTGTTTTTTTAAAAGCCCACCATTGCCATATAATGATATGAGTAGAGGTGTGAGTGTGTGTTTACACTCACTTTTGTGGGGATACTCTTTGGTCAGAGTCTTGGTGTGTGATGTCACGTGTGTGTGTGTAAACACCTACAACACATGTCAGTAAATGTCAATTCATAAAGATTAGAGCAGGCGTTAATGGCACAGAGAATACCGCCTGCTTTGAAGAGGTGATAAGGGAGCCATAAGAGCAAAGTTAATGGGGGCAGATCTCCCAGGCAGCAGCGGCTAGAGCGGAACAAACAAGGCTGCCCCTGAATACCATAGGGCAGTGCTGTCCAACTTCGCGGGCATGGAGGGCCGTTTTTTTCCAGACCACATGGTGGAGAGCCGGCAGACCTCCGAACATATAATTAAAAAAATGTAGCAGAAGATTTCTCCACAAAATGCAATTAGAGTGATATATTACCCACAACCAGATTGGCCGCAGATTTGCCCACAAAATGCAGTCAGATTGGCCAAATTCAGTCAGATTGGCCGCAGATTTGGCCAAATGCAGTCAGATTGGCCGTAGATTTGGCCAAATGCAGTCAGATTGGCCGAGGATTTGGTCAAATGCAGTCAGATTGGCCGCAGATTTGACCAAATGCAGTCAGATTGGCCGCAAATTTGCCCAAATGCAGTCAGATTGGCCGCAGATTTGCCCAAATGCAGTCAGATTGGCCTCAGATTTGCCCACAAAATGCAGTCAGATTGGCAAAATGCAGTCAGCTCGGCCGCAGGTTCGCCCACAAAATGCAGTCAGCTCGGCCGCGATTTCGCCCACAAAATGCAGTCAGCTCGCCTGCAGATTCGCCCACAAAATGCAGTCAGCTCGGCCGCAGATTCGCCCACAAAATGCAGTAATCTCGGCCGCAGATTCGCCCACAAAATGCAGTCAGCTCGGCCGCAGATTCGCCCACAAAATGCAGTCAGCTCGGCCGCAGATTCGCCCACAAAATGCAGTCAGCTCGGCGGAAGATTCGCCCATAAAATGCATTCAGCTCGGCTGCAGAATCGCCCACAAAATGCAGTCAGCTCGGCGGAAGATTCGCCCACAAAATGCAGTCAGCTCAGCTGCAGAATCGCCCACAAAATGCAGTCAGCTCGGCCGCAGATTCGTCCTCAAAATGCAGTCAGCTCGGCCGCAGATTCGCCCACAAAATGCAGTTAGCTCGGCCGCAGATTCGCCCACAAAATGCAGTCAGCTCGGCCGCAGATTCGCCCACAAAATGCAGTCAGATCGGCTGCAGATTCGCCCACAAAATGCAGTCAGATCGGCCACAGATTCGCCCACAAAATGCAGTCAGCTCGGCCGCAGATTTGCCCACAAAATGCAGTCAGCTCGGCCGCAGATTCGCCCACAAAATGCAGTAATCTCGGCCGCAGATTCGCCCACAAAATGCAGTCAGCTCGGCCGCAGATTCGCCCACAAAATGCAGTCAGCTCGGCCGCAGATTCGCCCACAAAATGCAGTCAGCTCGGCGGAAGATTCGCCCACAAAATGCAGTAATCTCGACCGCAGATTCGCCCACAAAATGCAGTCAGCTCGGCTGCAGATTCGCCCACAAAATGCAGTCAGCTCGGCCGCAGATTCGCCACACAAAATGCAGTCAGCTCGGCCGCAGATTCGCCACACAAAATGCAGTCAGCTCGGCGGAAGATTCGCCCACAAAATGCAGTCAACTCGGCCGCAGATTCGCCCACAAACTGCAGTCAGCTCAGCCGCAGATTCGCCCACAAAATGCAGTCAGCTCGGCGGAAGATTCGCCAACAAAATGCAGTCAGCTCGGCCGCAGAATCGCCCACAAAATGCAGTCAGCTCGGCCGCAGATTCGCCCACAAAATGCAGTCAGCTCGGCCGCAGATTCGCCCACAAAATGCAGTCAGATCGGCCGCAGATTCGCCCACAAAATGCAGTCAGATCGGCCACAGATTCGCCCACAAAATGCAGTCAGATCGGCTGCAGATTCGCCCACAAAATGCAGTCAGATCGGCCGCAGATTCGCCCACAAAATGCAGTAATCTCGGCCGCAGATTCGCCCACAAAATGCAGTCAGCTCGGCCGCAGATTCGCCCACAAAATGCAGTCAGCTCGGCCGCAGATTCGCCCACAAAATGCAGTCAGCTCGGCGGAAGATTCGCCCACAAAATGCAGTAATCTCGGCCACAGATTCGCCCACAAAATGCAGTCAGCTCGGCTGCAGATTCGCCCACAAAATGCAGTCAGCTCGGCCGCAGATTCGCCACACAAAATGCAGTCAGCTCGGCGGAAGATTCGCCCACAAAATGCAGTCAGCTCGGCCGCAGATTCGCCCACAAAATGCAGTCAGCTCAGCCGCAGATTCGCCCACAAAATACAGTCAGCTCGGCGGAAGATTCGCCCACAAAATGCAGTCAGCTCGGCCGCAGAATCGCCCACAAAATGCAGTCAGCTCGGCCGCAGATTCGCCCACAAAATGCAGTCAGATCGGCCGCAGATTCGCCCACAAAATGCAGTCAGATCGGCCACAGATTCGCCCACAAAATGCAGTCAGATCGGCTGCAGATTCGCCCACAAAATGCACTCAGGTCGGCTGCAGATTCGCCCACAAAATGCAGTCAGATCGGCTGCAGATTCGCCCACAAAATGCAGTCAGATCGGCTGCTACAATGTAATATATGCAGCCCCTCTCTGCTCTGCTCCGCTCCCCTCACCTTATTCCCCGTTGACCCCGTGCTGCCGCCGCCTCACCTTTCAGATCGGACCGGGCAGGAGAGGAGATAAGAACCAACCACACCAGCGCACGGCAGCCGGGTGGTGAATTTAAATGCAGGAAGTGACATCATCGGTCACGTCCAGCATTTAAAGTCCCCCGTGCGGCTGCCATGCGCCGGTGTGGCTGGTTCTTATCTCCTCTCCTGCCCGCCGCCGATCTGAGTGAGGCGGCGGCAGCATCAGCGGAGGGGGGGGGGGGGGGCTGTAAATTCACATTATAGCAGCCGCCTAGGGGGACTTTACATGCAGGAAAAGATTTAAAAAAAAAAAAAAAGTCCCCTCAGTTCGGGGGCTAACACTGCCACAGCAAGGGGGCCGCAGCAGAAGGCTTGGACAGCACTGCCCTAGGGTGTGTTTATAACCTCTTGGGTAGCCGTTTTCAGATGTGTATTTCACATCAGAAAGCCGGCATGTGTAAAATTTCTTGAATTTCTTGTAAGCTGTGACAATTAAATAGATTGTTTAGAAAAGACTAAAGACAGATTCAGAGCAGATTCAGGGCAAGCAGAGGCAGTATAACAAAAAAAAAAAGCACATCTAAAGGGAAGTTGGGGATGCCTCTTTTATAGTAATGCTGTCTCTGCACAGAGAACAGCAAATGTATCAACTCAGCTAGCTACTATTCTCATGTTGTAGATTCTTTAGTTCAGTAAAACATCGCATTTCTTTTTTTTGAAAATATTTTAATTAAATTTTGAGTTTTTAATACAAACAGTACAAAAGACAATGAGAGGTACAAAACACAGCATACCTCTTAACAGAGTACAATAACAACAGACAAAACAGAAATTTGAACTCCCTTCAGATGTACCAGGCCCCCCCCTTGGTTCGACAGATTTTTCCATGCCATTGCGACCGCCCTTCTGGCGTAAAATAATAACTTGGCAAGAAATAATTTATGCTCGTTTAGGTTAGTATCTCCAAAGTGGTTTAGCAGCATAGCCTCTGCCGTACATGGGACTTGTGGACCTACAACCTCAGCCAGTAAGTCATGAGTCTGTGACCAGAATTTGCGTATTTTTTGGCAGTCCCAAAAGATATGGAAAAAACCTGCTTTATCCATAGAACACCTCCAGCATAAGTCAGATGCGCCCTGTTTCATTTTTGACATTCTCTGGGGGGTAAAATATGCTCTGTATAGATATTTGAGCGCACAGAGTTTGTGCTTTGCTGCCATAGGGACTTTTATAAAGTCAGCAGCTATCCCCTCCCAGTCTTTAACTGAAAGGTTAGGGAGATCCTTATTCCAGGCTACTGTAACGATCGGTGTAACACAGAGAGGATCTGATTATGGGTGATCTGCAGTATCACCAAAAATACAGATATATACCAGATTATTGATGATCTGCAGTATCACCGATAATCAGATATATTACTAACCTCTGCACACCTGAGAGATCTGAGTGTTTGGTGCAACAGTATACTTTGAGAACAATAACAGGAGGACAGGTACAAAGACAGTAAGGAATACTGCTAGAGTATGAGTACCTATCAGCAGCCTGAGAATCTCCCGCAGGGAGGATTCAGACTGGGAGAGGAAAAGACCAGAGCGTGAGTGACACCAATCCAATAGGAGGATGTCACTGACTGATCTGTGAACTATCTCTTAACTGAGGAGATAGCTCTCAAGGTCGGACAAGCCAGGTCGGCAACACACGGACATACAAAGTACACAGACAGGAGGCTGATTCGGTAATCCTAAGGCAAGCAGGGTTTGGCAACAGAGTATCAGATATAGCGAAGTACCGAATCAATGAACAGAAGAGTGGTCAGGAAAGCAGAAAGTCATAACAGATAATAAACAATGCCTAGTCTTGGGTGTGAGCTCCTTGATCATCAACAACCTGGAACTAATCTGAAGTATAACAGAATGATAACACAAGTCCCTAATCTTGGGTGTGAGGTCCTTGATCATCAACACCCTGAAACTAGTCTGAAGTATAACAGAATGATAACACAAGTCCCTAATCTTGGGTGTGAGGTCCTTGATCATCAACACCCTGGAACTAGTCTGAAGTATAACAGAATGATAACACAAGTCCCTAATCTTGGGTGTGAGGTCCTTGATCATCAACACCCTGGAACTAGTCTGAAGTATAACAGAATGATAACACAAGTCCCTAATCTTGGGTGTGAGGTCCTTGATCATCAAAACACTGGAACTAGTCTGAAGTATAACAGAATGATAACACAGATTCTGACAATAAGATCTGAGTGCTTCCACGTAGTGATCGCAACGGCAGACAACCAGAGAATGACCAGCACCCAGTATATATAGCCCAGCGCTCTCCAGCGCCTCCCCTAAGTGCTGGACCAATGGGAACTGGTTGAATCGTCAGCTGACCGGCTTGGTCAGCTGACTCCCTTCTGGCTGTCATAAAAGTTCTGCCTCGCAGCGCGCGCGCGCGTCCTTGTGAACCTGTGTGGACTATCAGTCCCAGCCACACCAGACATGTCTTGCATACCAACTGCAACAAACACAATTGCTAACTTCCAGCCAGAGCAATATCCTGCCTCTATCTGGCCAGCAGACGCCAGTCAGCCAATCAGGTGCACTGTCATACACCCTTTGCCTGCTGTACCATACATAGCAGGAATTACATAGATTAGCATTCAGGTGGGAGGCTTCGGTTGGACGCAATCGTGAATTGCGTCGTTTACAGGGACGCCCCGTGTAGGCACATCTCCCACACGGTCCCCTCCCTAACCACTCACCTGTCAACCGCATCCTAGAAGCTGCAAAAAATAAATTTAAAATCACAAACACTGGTCCACATGACAGCCCAGTGGTATGTCTTGCATACCACCCGCCGCGCTGGACGCGGAACCAGCCGCACCGCCATCAGGGCATGCGGCGGTTTCTCCGCGTTCAGCCATACTGGCAGATGTAGGCCTACGCGTGCAAACCGCCGCGTTGGACGCGGAATCAGATGCCTTGTTCTGAGCACACGCGTTTTCTCACAGCTACTAGTGGTTTCCCAGGTTCGCTCGCTGTACGTGAGATGAGGATGCTATATAATTGTGAAGTAATCCCAGTAAGACTGGAGTACATCATCAGCTTCTCCATTTCACTAGGATTAACTGTTGTGGGTTGTGGAGAGAATTGAGCATTAAATGCGTGGCGTAGTTGGATATATCTAAAGAACATGGAGTTGGGAAGAGAAAATCGTATTTTAAGCTCATCAAAAGAAAGGAGTTTTTGTAGGTCAACTATATCTTTGAGCTTATAGATACCCCTGCTCGCCCATACTGACGGATCGGGGATGGTGAGGAATTCTTTTAGTTTCACATTATTCCATAAGGGGATACATGGAGACCACTGGTTGTTTTTAGCCAAACCCTGGTGGGCTATATCCCAAATTTTGGCAGTAGTTTTCATTGGAGTAGTTAAATGAGGTAGTGCTTTAGGGCCCCTATATGGCAAGGCTGACAAAGCCATACTAGAACCTCCTATTGAGGCTTCTAAGGCTGTAGCAGGATTATATTCTGATTGCGCAAACCACCAGTAGACTGTGCAGATCACCGTAGCCCAATAGTAAAGTTTAAAGTTGGGTAGGGCAATGCCTCCCCTATCCACTGGAAGTTGAAGGTTGGAAAGGGCTATTCGAGGGGTAGACGAGTTCCAGAGGAAAGAAACCAGTAACTTATTTAATTCAGAAAAGAAGCGATAGGGGATCAAAGTCGGAGTGTTCCTAAATACATATAAGAGCTTTGGCAGAATGCACATTTTAACCAGGTTTGCTCTTCCTATCAGGGAGAGTGGCAGTGTGGCCCAAGCCCGAAATTTAGATTTTATTTGGGCCTGGAGAGGTGCTACATTGAGGGAATAATAAGTGGAGACCTGTGAGGTGACCTCTATTCCCAGGTATTTAATCTGTTTAACTATTTGTAAAGGAGTATTGATTGCAGGAGAGTCTGGCATGGGGTCTAGGGGTAGTAGTAGTGACTTAGTCCAGTTTATTTTCAATCCAGAATATTCTCCAAAGGTTTCTATCAAGTTCAGAGCAGAGGTTAAAGAATGAAAGGGCTCCGCCAGGTAAAGCAATAGATCATCCGCATAGAGCGATAGTTTCTCTTCTAACCCTGATATGCATAACCCAGTGATATCTGGAGAGGAGCGGAGGGACGCTGCCAGGGGCTCCATCGCTAAAGCAAAGAGAGCAGGGGATAAGGGGCATCCCTGGCGCGTTCCTCGGCCTAAGGAGAAAAAGGATGAAATATATCCGCCAGTGCGGACTCTTGCTCGGGGGTTAAAATACAAGGCCTGAATGTATTTCAAAAAATTGTCCCCAAAGTTAAATTTTTTAAGGACTTCCCATAGGTAGTCCCACTCAACAGTGTCAAACGCCTTTTCGGCATCTAAGGAAGCAATGGCTCTAGTTCCTGCATTAGAATGTTTAATAGAGAGATTCGTCATCAATCTCCTGAGATTGATGTCGCAACCTTTCTCGGGTATGAACCCGGATTGGTCTCTGTGTACAATGTTGGCAATGACACTGTTGAGTCGGACGGCCAGCACCGTAGCCAGGATCTTCCCATCTACGTTTAGCAAATAAATAGGTCTATAGGAAGAGCAGTGAGCAGGATTTCTACCCTTCTTGTAAATTACAGTAATGAGAGCCTCCGTCATAAAACATAGCATTTCTACTGCACCTGTGAAGATTTTTATGAATTAGCAAACAGAAGTTTAAAATACCGAATGCTGTATTTTTCCATTGAGATTTTTTTTTGCCGCAAAGCCTTTTATGAATTGACCCCTCTGTGCTTAGAAAACCTCTTGTAGTGTGCACCAGCCCTAATTCTTGAAGAGGGAGCAGGGTGATAATTCTTAAGGAGGAAACCGGGTGATTGGAAGAGTGGGGAGGGCAGTATGCACATACATGGCATGATGTTATGTGCTGACAGTTTTAAGATACTGAGAAAGTCATGGCATTATATGGCACTAGGTGGAGTTTTCCTTCAGCTACTTGACTGATATTGGGTTTCAATAATAAGCCTTATTTGACCGTGCCATTGTGGTCTGGCTGCATGCTGTAGCTCTCCTGCTCCTGTGCCAGTGCAGCCCATTTATATAATGGTGTAAGTAACTCATTTTGTCATTTCCTGGATATCTTAGACTGATTTATGTGCATGTGTGTGTTCCCTAGAGTGGTAGAATCTGACAGGCCTCAGCATGAATTTCCAGTTTAAGAGCATAAAATGTTTGTTTCCTTGCTTCGCTGACTGGTGTGGGTAGAGTAGAGCCCTTTCGCTGGAGGTACCTCATCGCGGTGAAAGGGTCTAGTACAAAGTGCCGTTGTATGCAAACCATTTTGGAAGCGAACATCTTCCATTAGTACAACTGAATGCAAATTTCATGCAACTAAGTGTGAATTTTGTGCAATTTGTTTTTATCATTACTAGAGCTCCTGACGTGAGTGTATGAGTGCAAAGGGTTAATCGTTGGTTGATTTGACCAAGAACCTGTCTGCCTTTCCCACTGACCAGCCCACTTGACCATTCTCTAGTCTGTGCAATGGTGCAGAGTCTGCAGCACTGACTGTGGGACATGTGCAAAGGCTACAAGGGGGTAGGGTCAGCACCAAACGCAGATCAAAAAATAGTATTAATGTAAAGCGTGCAGAACAGATCCAATAATGTATATGCAAAAAACAGAGAAAAGGAGGGATCTGAAAGATACCACACCACTATAATAATATAGAAAATACATCTTTATTCATATCCAATGTAAACAAACCTCTAAAAACAATTAAAATCCAAGTAAAGGGTGGCACGCTGATATGTAACAATAAATGTAAATCAAAACATATAATGAAACCCATCAACTCATCCAATACTGGTAATTGAGTAGGAATTATGTCATAATGTTATATGGCATCTAAATAGCACAAGAGACTCAAAAATACTCAAAATATAAAAATATGCTCCACAATAAATATATTGCACAATATTGCTACTGAGCAATCCTAGAATAAAACATCCAAGTGTTGTATAATAAAAGATCCCGGAAGGATAATGAGAGAAAACATCAAATAGTGAGTAATGGAATACTGTGTAGTAAAAAGTGAAAAGGGGATGCAATAGTTACAGTTATAAGGACTCCAAGAGAGGAGAAGGAAACGAGGCAATGTGAAAACACCGTAGCAGGTGAAGAGTATGACCCAAGTGAAAAGAAAGCGAGCAGTGTGGAGCTGAGCTCGGAGCTTACAGATGAGAATTAAAGGAGGGAGACTGCGGGCCACCCAACGCCGTCGTGATTCGCCACTGTATCGTGGCTTCTTCCGTGCTCAGGTGTCAGATTTCACACACACAATTACAAATGTTTATGTTGCATATAAGATACATTTTCTCTGCTATCTGCAAAGAGCTCAGTCAGAAACAGACAGAGCTTTCTCTTACACGCACAGGTTTAACAGATGTTGTGTGAGGGAATTTTTTTTCAATGTCAGGGTTAGCAAACACAGTGCTGGGCCGAAATTACGCATGAGCGTAATTACGCATCGTAATTCAATGTAAATTTACGCGTAAGCGTTACGCGTAACTTACGGTCTTACGCGTAATTATTTACGCGTAAGACCGTAAGTGGTATCGTAATTACACTGTCTACCGTAATTGCTAGGCATGCGTAATTTTACGAACACTTACGCGTAATTTTACGCGCAATTACTAACGTAAAATCTCCCATTTTCTAAGAGTAGCCAATCAGTCAACATCCTAAGCAACCAATAGTATCTTCTCCCGCCCTTCAGTATAAGCGTACGTTTTGACGCATACGAATTATATGTACGCAATAACTGTCACATTGACGGCTATTGCGTACATATCGTCCGCATGCGTCAAAAAATACGCATTAATGGGTATTACGGCACTACGCGTAACATCGTAGTGTAAGCGCCTTCATTACGGTATCCTTACGCGTAATTGCGTAAGTTTACGCGTAATTACAGTGATGTACCGTAGATAATTTCCTACGCCGTAACCGTAATTGCGTAATGCGTAATAGCGTAAAATTACGCGTAATGATCCGTAAGCATAGATTTTTCCATTACGACCAGCACTGAGCAAACAACAGCAAATCAGTGAGACTTTCAACCTGGTTCGCTTTTTAGATTTTTAACCTTTAAAGGGAAGGTTCAAGCAAAATAAAAAAGCTTGCCGACCTCGGAGGTTGGCGGGACGCATTGCGTACATTTTTACGCATTCCCGCTAGTGCAGGAACACTAACACATACATTTTTACGCGTTACTGGTTCAATGCGTAAATTTTTACGCATTGAACCAGTAATGCGTAAAAATGTATGTGTTAGTGTTCCTGCACTAGCGGGAATGCGTAAAAATGTACGCAATGCGTCCCGCTAACCTCCGAGGTCGGCAAGCTGCCAGCGGGGGACTGGAGCAGCAGTGAGTGACTACGAGGGCACAGGATGGCTGCATGGGGCTAGTAGAAGCCCCAGGTAAGTGAAACTCATTTTTTAATTTTGCTTGGACATTCCCTTTACTAGCCGACCACGTCATGCCAATGGGCGTGGCCACGGCGGCAGCCCCAGGACCGCCTAACGCCGATCGGCATAAAGTCCTGGGGCTCTGTTTTGCAGGAGATTGCACGCAGGCTGTGCGTGCATCTCCTGCTTGGTGAGCGGAGCGGAGCCTTCAGTCTCCGAGCGTCCGCTCGGGAGACTGTTAGCCGTCTAATTACCCGTACAGCACTGCGATCTACAGCAGCGCTGTACTGGGGACAGCCATGTGACACAACTGTCCCCTCCTGAGGCACAGAGGCGATCGGCTGTCATAGACTGAAGCCTATGACAGCTGATCACTGGGATTGGCTGGCGGGGGAAGGGAGGGGGGTTTACAATACAATACAAACATCTGGGGGGCGATCAGACCCCACCAACAGAAAGTTCTGTTGGTGGGACCAACAGAAAGTTCTGTTGGTGGGGAGAAAAGGGGGGTGGGGATCACTTGTGTGCTGTGTCGTGTGGCCCTGCAGCTTGGCCTTAAAGCTGCAGTGGCCAATTTAATGAAAAATGCCCTGGTCTTTAGGGGGGTTTAACACTGCAGTCCTGAAGTGGTTAAAACCAAAATAAGAATATGAGATGCCAGAAAAGTTATATTTATTATTAGTTCTGCTGATACAATGGCTTTTTTTTATTTCACTTCAGGTTGCCTACGAGCTGATAGAGCAAATGTTCTTGTACTATCTTATGTGTCTTATGTCAGATCACTAGATAATAAACATTCTGTTCCTGTTTATGTAATTGCAAAGCCCTGTAATTGCAAAGCCGCCTTATCAGCAAGTAATGCCCACAGCAGCAATTTGCAGAAAGGAACGTCCTGATGATATATAAACTTTTAATCAGTGAACTTGTTAAAGCTAATTTCCTGAGTTACCCCTATTATATTAAATCATCTATAAAAGCCTACATTTCACCAAGACATGCATAATGTGTGCTTTTTGCTGCCTCAGCAAGTGGTAATGATACTTGGAAGCACACTGAATAAGATAAGATGATCATAGCCATGTTAACAACACACTTCTAGCGTTGAAAAAGATTGAGCACTTCTATCAGTTAATTTGAAAATGTATTACAAATACAAAATAATTAAGAGATTAAGAATTTGTGACACATAAACATCCAAATTAGAGAGGCATTTCTATCACTTAATATACAGTGCTGCCCATAATTATTTTTACCCCCAGCAAATTTTGACTTGGTTACTTTATTCAACCAGCAAGTAATTTTTTGACAAAAAAAGATACCAAAAGATAGTAAGACGATGTACAAGAGGCATTATTGTGGAAAAAAATCATTTCTCAGCTTTTATTTACATTTGAACAAAAAGTGTCCAGTCCAAAATTATTCATATACTTCTCAATAAACAATAGAAAAGCCTTTATTGGCTACTACAGCAATCAAACGCTTCCTATAATTGCAGACCAGATTTTTGCATGTCTCCAAAGATATTTTTGCCCATTCATCTTTAACAATGAGCTCCCAATAAATCCTCCTACACACGTACGAGGCGTGTCACCCCCAACAGGGATCAAAACTCGATTCCTTGAGCAACATTGCAGGGCCAACACTGTACAGACATGTCGCTAGCCTATAGGCTAGCAACGTGTTCTGTTTGTATGTGGAGGGGAGGAGGGCCAACATAGTGGTGTAGGAGTGAACTCACGTGGTAGGCAGGGTGAGTGGGTAGAACCACTAGCGTCGTGACGGGGTTGCGGGGGGTGCGACCCGCACCAGGTGAGGTGACCCTATCCGCCCTAGAGGCGGTGCGCTGTAATGGAGGGGGAGCCGCAGCCGCGGGAAGGGCAGCCCGACCTCTCCCTCCCTTCCTCTCCCAGGGCTGCCCAGTCGCCGCTTCTCTTCTCCTCTCTGCATACGCGGATATACACGCTGCTTCCTGTTTAGCCGGAAGCTTCCGGCTAAACAGGAAGCAGCGTGTATATCAGCGTATGCAGACAGAGAGAAGACCAGCGGCGACTGAGCGGCGATTGGAACCAGGTAGGTGAGTAGTTTAGTACAGGCTTCCCTGCGCATTGCTCTCTGCAGTCTGGAGGGGGGAGCGGAGGGCAGCCCTGGGAGAGGAAGGGAGGGAGAGGTCTGGCTGCCCTCCCCGCGGCTGCGGCTCTCCTCTCCATTAGGGGGGGCACCTACCTAATCTAACCTATGCTGGGGGGCACCTACCTAATCTAACCTATACTGGGGGGGCAGCTACCTATCTAACCTATACTGGGGGCATCTACCTATCTAACCTATACTGGGGGGCAGCTACCTAATTTAATCTATACTGGGGGGCAGCTACCTATCTAACCTTTGCTGGGGGGCACCTACCTAATCTAACCTGTACTGGGGGGAACCTACCTAATCTAACCTATACTGGGCAGCAGCTACCTATCTAACCTATACTGGGGGGCAGCTAAGTATCTAACCTATACTGGGGGGCACCTACCTAATCTAACCTATACTGGGGGGCAGCTACCTATCTAACCTATACTGGGGGCACCTACCTAATCTATACTGGGGGGCAGCTACTTATCTAACCTTTGCTGGGGGGCACCTACCTAATCTAACCTATACTGGGGGGCACCTATCTATCTAACCTATACTGGGGCAGCTACCTATCTAACCTACACTGGAGGCACCTACCAATCTAACCTATACTAGGGGCAGCTACCTATGTAATCTATACTGGGGCACCTACCTATCTAACCTGTATTGGAGGCACCTTCCTACCTACCTACCTAGCTAGCCTATACTGGTGGCAACTATACTGGCTACCTATATTGGAGGCACCTACCTAACTAACCTATACTGGGGGCACCTACCTATCTAACCTATGCTGGGGGCAACTATTCTGGCTACCTATATTAGCCCACTGCCTTACTATTACAGTTACCCCCACCCATGTGATGTCATGTCCACACCCATTTTTTTGCCGCTGCGCGATTCGCTTTTTTTGGGGGGGGGGGGGGGGTGTCGGTAAATTATCCACACCGGGTGTCAAACACCCTAGCTACGCCACTGGGTAGAACACTAGAGCGTCAGAGGACAGGAAGCTGAATGGCTAACGATGTCTGGATCCCCCAGTAGGTGAGTAAAAGCGCCCGCTGCATGACATACACTGCATTGAGCTCCCAGTGGCTAGCCCAAGCTCTTCTCTTTTCTGTGAAGTGCTACAAAAGATGTCAGCATTATATAAATGAATAATAATAATCTGAAAGTTAAAATTAACAAACGCGTATATTCTCTACAGCTACATGCATTGCTTAAAATCTGTTTGTACAAACTGCTATATGAAGTTAAAAACATGAGGTATTAATCTTCACACTCAGCTGGCTGGTAGGGAGAGATGATCACTGAACTAAAGATTAACATCCATGCCTCGCAAAATCAAGCAAGCAATTGTGTATATAAAGATCCAAGGCAGGCATCTGGATACCTTTAATATATTTACTGAGCAATAATAGGTGTTACAGACATGTCACCACTCAGAGACAGGAATAGACAGGGTTATCAGCTGCATTCTGACAATTGTTTTACGCTCTCTCAGCGCATCTTCTCAAGACAAGGCGTGGGCTCCAACCAGGGCATATATACAGTATGGTACATGCCAGCAGGTCCCAGCTAGTGCTTTTTTCCTTTATGCTTCTAGCTCACATTATACTGCGTAATATGTATGGGTCTTGTAAAATGGGCGCGAGTTAATGGGGATAGTAGAATATTGGTAACTTAATGGATATTTTACTATCACTGATTCCTGAGAGAAGAATAGTAACAATTATACTGATAATCTACTATACCCATTTCTAACCTAATTTTCACACTAACCCTCCCCTATGTACGCCTCAAGGTGCTTATTAACGGTACAATTTTTCCTTCAGATGTGATCTTTTGATGCAATTTGAATGATCGAAACTAATCGGAAGCAATTATGGATTGTCCCATTAACAGAATGATTTAAGAAGGTTTTACATTCCAATTCGATCATAAAATCCAACTTTCAGATCTATATTTTTTCCTTTTCCAATCGACCAAAGAATCGTTTCATATTGATTTGTACCACACACGGCACAGTTTTCTATACAATTCGATCATATGAAGCAAAATACCTTAACACTAACCTCCCTCTTATATACAGGATCTTCTCAAAAAAAATGCATATTGTGATAAAGTTCATTATTTTCTGTAATGTACTGATAAACATTAGACTTTCATATATTTTAGATTCAAATACACACAACTGAAGTAGTTCAAGCCCTTTATTGTTTTAATATTGATGATTTGGGCATACACCTCATGAAAACCCAAAATTTCTATCTCAGAAAATTAGCATATTTCATCCGACCAATAAAAGAAAAGTGTTTTTAAAACAAAAAAAGTCAACCTTCAAATAATGATGTTCAGTTATGTAATCAATACTTGGTCAGGAATCCTTTTACATAAATTACTGCTTCAATGCGGCGTGGCATGGAGGCAATCAGCCTGTGGCACTGCTCAGGTGTTATGGAGACCCAAGATGCTTCGATAGCGGCCTTAAGCTCATCCCGAGTGTTGGGTCTTGCGTCTCTCAACTTTCTCTTCACAATATCCCAAAGATTGTCTATGGGGTTCAGGTCAGGAGAGTTGGCAGGCCAATTGAGCATAGTAATACCATGGTCAGTAAACCATTTACCAGTGGTTTTGGCACTGTGAGCAGGTGCCAGGTGGTGCTGAAAAATTAAATCTTCATCTCCATAAAGCTTTTCAGCAGATGGAAGCATGAAGTGCTCCAAAATCTCCTGATAGCTAGCTGCATTGACCCTGTCCTTGATAAAACGCAGTGGACCAACACCAGCAGCTGACATGGCACCCCAGACCATCACTGACTGTGGGTACTTGACACTGGACTTCAGGCATTTTGGCATTTCCCTCTCCCCAGTCTTCCTCCAGACTCTGGCACCTTGATTTCCGAATGACATGTAAAGGTTGCTTTCATCCGAAAAAAGTACTTTGGACCACTGAGCAACAGTCCAGTGCTGTCTCTCTGTAGCGCAGGTCAGGCGCTTCTGCCTCTGTTTCTTGTTCAAAAGTGGGTTCATGCTTCCATTTGCAGAAAAGCTTTATGGAGATGAAGATTTCATTTTTCAGCACGACCTGGCACCTGCTCACAGTGCCAAAACCACTGGTAAATGGTTTACTGACCATGGTATTATTGTGCTCAATTGGCCTGCCAACTCTCCTGACCTGAACCCCATAGAGAATCTGTGGGATATTGTGAAGAGAAAGTTGAGAGACGCAAGACCCAACACTCTGGATGAGCTTAATGCCGCTATTGAAGCATCCTGGGCCTCCATAACACCTGAGCAGTGCCACAGGCTGATTGCCTCTATGCCACGCCACATTAAAGCAGTCATTTCTGCAAAAGGATTCCCGACCAAGTATTGAGTGCATAACTGAACATAATTATTTGAAGAGTGACTTTTTTTTTGTTTTAAAAACACTTTTCTTTTATTGGTCGGATGAAATATGATAATATTTTGAGATAGGAAATTTTGGTTTTCATGAGCTGTATGCCAAAATCATCAATATTAAAACAATAAAAGGCTTGAACTTCTTCAGTTGTGTGTATTTGAATCTAAAATATATGAAAGTCTAATGTTTATCAGTACATTACAGAAAATAAAAAATTAGCATATTGTGATAAAGTTTATTGAGAAGATCCTGTACACCTACCACTAACATCTACCTGTATAAACCCTGATAACCCAGCACAGCGGTTTAAGGCACACTGCCACCTGGGGCTTAGCTGTACTATAGGAAAATACCTAGTGCCTAAATTACCCTTGCCCCCTCTTCCCCCCCCCCCCCCGATGATTGGCTACATTATAACTGAGCATCTATGACCACTCCCCCGCCGATAGCCAGAGTTCACTTATACTATACCCAAATTACACACTGGGCGCCACTATAGATGCTCATTTCATAGCAGCCTATTGCGGCACCTAAATTGCCAGGTGTGCCTTATGCCCATTTTAACTGCTATAGTACTTGGCTTATTAAGACAAAAACTGTTTTGTGTTTGATTAGGTTAATGCATGATTATAAAATTCCTCTCAGCCACTTAAAACCAATAATTGCTGTAAATAGATTTCATCTGTCCCAGCGGTCCCTTGTTTGGAGGGGTATTGCCTATTTTGGAGTGGACCCTGGTTATACCTTAAAATAAGCTGCATTTATGGTTATACGAGTCTAGGGCCCCCTCCCCATCATATACTGGCCCTGGCATCTTTGTACGGACCACAATATATTCACATGGTGTTAAGAAGTCAAATTAGAGTGATTAGTGTTTTTGTACAAATTCGGGGGCCTTGTTGTTTGGAACCTGAACACCCACATTCAGCACTAAACAGATACTGTAAATGAAACATACCCTGTCCTCCTGTTCAGTGCTGAAATGGTGCTGAATGTGGGTGTTTGGGTTCCGAACCACTATATCTCAAATTCAAACCACAACGCTAATCCTGATGTAAACATTAGGGACATAGGAGTATTATTTTGTAGAGCAAACAGTCAGGATGCCGGGGTCCTCACCCACCCAGGCTTCACACACCTGGTCCGCCGGTGCTCAGACACTCCGTGGCTCACCACTCCACCAATATGTTCACAATGACAAAGAATCGAGGTCGGCACTCCACTGGCGATAATAAACTTGCGTTTATTGGAAAAGTTGCAAACACGACATGTTTCGGGGTACACTTGAGGAAGGAGGTGACCCCAAAACATGTCGTGTTTGCAACTTTTCCAATAAACGCAAGTTTATTATCGCCAGTGGAGTGCCGACCTCGATTCTTTATTATTTTGTAGAATTGTGGGTAGCTGTCTAGGATGCAGTCTGGCACAAAGGTTTATTTGGTTACATCAACTACAACGTTACTTGAACTTCTTTACCTGTGTCAAACTGCAGCTTTGCAGAGATCTTGTGGCCATGAGGAACAAAATCAGTGGTGTATACCAGGGCCTTTCAACCCTGTCCTCAAGTACCACCAACCGTGCATGTTTTGTGGAAATCCACAGAGGTAGTTAATCAGCTCTGCTGAGACACTAATTACCTCACCTGTGCATGTTTGTGGTTTTCTGCAAAACATGCACTGTTGGTGGTACATGAGGACAGGGTTGGGAAGCCCTGGTGTATACCATTTGCCATTGTCAACTCAAATATGGGCTTACCTTAGAAACAAGCCCTCTTCTATTTGATGGTTCCCACAGTAATCGCATTGGTTGCAGTGCATTTGATTATACCCTTGAGAACTATTGTTTCCTCTGTCACTGTTACATGTTTGTACACCATTACTTTGAGTTTTTGTAGAAAGGTTCCTGTATGATAAGTATATAATGAACAATAAGTTGGATCTTTGAAATCTGTTACTTCATCTCTACAAATGTTGCTTTGTAAAACATAACAGAACACTTTAGATGAATTGCTGTCCTGTATTCTCAATCAAACTACCAAACTACACTTTTTTGGGGCTGTATAATTTCTGTTTTTTTTCATCCTGTCATGTGTTTACCGTATTTCTCAGTATGTTGAAACAGCATTCTCTCTAATGAAATCATAAACTGATCTATATTAAACCATATTTTAGAAAGCTTAGAATAATCGCATTTTGTTTTCTTTTTATAGTTTTCATTATATATGTTTATACTTTTACAGGATATAACCTTTCATTTATTTATTTCTATGATTTTGTTTTTCATTATGTTGTAAGTTCAAAAGTGACATTGCAGATAACTTCAGTGAAATTTAAGTAATTCATTTAATTAAATTTTCTTCAGTCCAAGGTGGACTCGGTGCACAACATGAGCCATTCCAGAGGACTTCCCGGGTTGCCACCCCTTCCGGTACAATCTACTAGAGAGCCATCAGAGTTGTATCAGGTAGGTGGAAAGATTTGGGTAAGTGTAAGTCTGTGTTCCCACTTGAGCTGAGAACAGTAATTTTTGTCCATTCTCCACTCATCACAAAATTGACAGTGAACAGATCCTATTTTATAAATAGGAGCCGTTCACACTTGTCAGCCTGCAATGGATCCATTGCAGTAAGCGGACTGCAATTCTGTGCAGTCCCCGATAATCCCGGGCAGGCAGATGTGTTCCCAAAATGGCGTATGGTGGTAACACATGTACCCAAGGCTCCAGCCAGACCTGAGCGGACCATTGGACACTGTGTGCTCCCATTGGCTGCACATGGTCTGGCGGCAGATGGGAACCAGGCCTAAGGGATGGAATCCCAAAAGTCCATATCTTCCTCCTCCTGCTCTGATTCTGGCAACCCACTTAACACTCAGTTGGCTGCCACCACCAAAGTGCCATCACCCCAGGGCTCAGCGGTGTGGAAATTTTTTGGTGTGTCTGCCTCAGATGAGAGCAATGCCATCTGTACTCTCTGCCACCGAAAATTGAGCTGTGGAAAGACCAAGACCCGCGTAGGGACAACTACTTTACAAAGACACATGATTACAAAGCACAAACTGCAGCGGGATGACCACCTGAGAGAAAGCAGCACACAAAAGCAAATCCACACACCGCAGTGGAAGATATGCAATTATTTCTCAAAAAAGGCGATACCCAAAACTGTACCGTGATGTTGAAAGGCAAGTGGTGTCATCTCTGGCACACAGCGTTGGGTCAAGGGACCATCTGACCACGTGGTCTGCAAAGCACGGTCAGGCCTGCCCCAAGACTAAGTCGCTCCCCACATAGCATCTCTGCCTGCAGGCCGCTTGACTACCTTCTCCGCCACCACCAACAGGGTCCAGGACTCCCGGCGGATTCCTGAATTTTTAAGGCCGCTGCTAGCAGCGGCCACTATAATAATTTTTCTGGTGCATGTACATGCCTGCCTAATTTTTCTGGCTGCTCTGCGGCTGCAACAACAAAACAAAAGGCATGTGCATGTGCCAATTCCCCTTCGTGATCATTACCTTGCCGCGGTGAAGGGGCTTGCGTATCACAATGAAGCAATGACCGCCGGCTATATGAGTGTCTCGGGTGGGGGTGGCACACCCAAGATAATAAGGTCATTGCTTCTTTGTGGACAGACCAAATTTGATCAGTTGGACAGTCACTGTTCTGTCATTCAGCTACCTCAGCCCGGCGACCATATGGGCTTGAAAACCGCCACGGCCTGCACTCTGGCCATGGTGCGCACCAGTCCAGCACGGCCATCACTACACAAACAGCTGTTTGCGGTGCATTACACAGTGAGTTTGGTGTGTCAGTGTGAAGCAGTACTATAATTACACTCCCTGATTGATGTATACACATGCAAGATGTTTTAAAGCACTTTAGGCCTGCAATTTAGCATTCAATGTGATTCCGTCCCTTAAAACGCTGCTTTGCGTCAAATCCAGATTTTTCCCCGGGACTTTTGGCGTCTATCCCACTTGTTAGACCCCTTGAGACATCTTTTTCATCACTTTTGTGGCTAGCATACATTTTTCTAGTTTTCCAAGTTCGCCTCCCCATTGAAGTCTATTGCGGTTCACAAAAGTTCGCGCAAACCGAACTTTCGCGGGAACCGGGTTCCGGTTCGCGAACTGAAATTCTGAGGTTCGGGCCATCTCTATGAATGCGACCTACAGTCAAAGGAAACACTGTATGCAAACTGTTTTAGAGGTTAAAAGAGAGTGCATTACCTTCAGTGTAGAAAGAAAAATGTATTTCAAGCTATAAAACATGGTAAAGAAAATCTTAGATTCCAGTTTCAAATGAATGTCGGAAATAACAAAGTCACAGTCAGCCCTTGAGTGTAGTGAATATCTGTATTGTGCGTGGATATACTTGAAGTATACAACAAAAAGTGATTTAAAGCTTATTGAAAGTTACAAAGGGAGAATTCATGTAATACACTTCTTAAGACAATAGAATTTGCATTTCTATATATTCATACAATAAGACAAACAAAAGATTAACACTGTAATAAAACTATTAAAATCTTACTTAGACTCTTTGTTGCCTTCTTTAACTCCTTGTCACTCATGCAGGTTGGACAGCCACAATGCGGAGCCTGGGCCGCCCTAAGCTATACCAGTCTACATGGTCCAAGTCTCTACCTCTCCCCAGTAGCCCTTGTCCAATCTATGGACAAGGGACTCTTCCCCATCTCTGGTGCCCAGGAGGAGGTGGGAACATCAACACCCTGGGTGAAGGGGTGCATGGCAGAATTTGGAAGTCCCCTCTCAGAAGGAGACCCCTAGATGCTCACCTTCTCCCCAGGTGGAATGAGTATAGGGGTACTAACATACCCCTTAACCATTTCCACAAAGAGTAAAAATGAAATCACAAACACAAGAAAAGTCCTTTATTAATCTTAATGCAGCTTGTCAGGCAGTGGGTTTCTCTTTGTCAGTAACAGCAGCTTGTCAGGCAGTGGGTCTTACTTTGCCATCAGCAGCAGCTTGTCAGGCAGTGGGTCTCTCTCTATCCTTCAGCAGCAGCAGCTTCTCAGGCAGTGGGTATCTCTTCATCAGCAGCAGCTTGTCAAGCAGTGCGTCTCACTCTGTCAGCAGCAGCAGCTTGTCTTTTGGTGGGTCTCTTGCTCTGTCAGAAGCAGCAGATTATCAGGCAGCAGATCTCTCTCCAGCAGCAGCAGCTTGTCATGCAGTGGGTCTTTCTCCATTAGCAAAAGCTTGTCAGGCAGTGGGTCTAGCTCTGTCAGCAGCAGCAGCAGCATGTAAAGTGGTGGGTCACTCGCTGTCAGCAGCAGCCGCTTGTCAGGCAGTATGTCTCCCTCTGTCAGCAGCAGCTTGTCAGGTGGCGGGTCTCTCTCCAGCAGCAGCTTGTCAGGTGGCGGGTCTCTCTCCAGCAGCAGCCTGTCAGGCGGTGGGTCTCTCTCCAGCAGCAGCTTGTCAGGCAGTGGGTCTCTCTCCAGCAGCAGCCTGTCAGGCGGTGGGTCTCTCTCCAGCAGCAGCTTGTCAGGCGGTGGGTCTCTCTCCAGCAGCAGCTTGTCAGGTGGTGGGTTGTCTCGCTCTCTCTTTGGCTCTTGCATTAGCGGGGTCTCTCTGGCTTGTCAGGCGTAAGGGATGCTACATTGCAGGTCAGAAGTCGACGGTTGTCACTTCCGGAACTGCGGGATTTGTAAGATTCAAATTGCAGAAATGAAAGGTAGGATTCAAATTTTTGAAAATATTCCAGGGATTCAAGGATTCAGTAGATTTGTCATCCTATCTCTACTAAAAAATATAACTAAAGAACCAGTACTGCTAAGAACCCTCACAAATACCTTTTAAACACCTCCAGATAGTTTCTGTGTGCATCAGGAGTAGCGAGTCAACAAAATGCAGATAATTCCAGCTGCCATGCAAAACTAATGCCAGCTGTATGCAGCTTTAAATCGAACCGCTTTCTGCTAGTTTTGATTGAGTTTCAAGCTGCATAAGGGCTGGGACCCACTAGCGTGTTTTTTGGAATGCTTTCAATCACTAGCGATTTCCCAAAACACTTTGCCAATGTAAGTGGATGGAGTAGATCCCTCTAGAGCGATTGCTATTAGGGAAATTGCAATGGCAGGACATGCAGCATTTTGGGAGCATTTGCATTCTAATGTATTGGATAGGAGCAGGGAAATCAGTTCCAAAATAGCTTCCAAAGCGCTACCACAAATTGCTAGCGATTGTGATAGCGCTTTGAATGGGGTCCCAGGCCTAATATTTGCATGTTTAGCATGTCATTGTCCATCTCTAATCAGCAAGCCTGATGTCCACATATCGCAGTGCCCGAATTCTGATTTCCTGTCCTCATTATTCACCCAATCATCAGTGTATGTGTTGTTACAGAAATAGGAGAGTGTTGTTTTTCATGTGTGCAGGCTGAAATTCGATAGCCTAGTTTTATTACAGTTGTATTTTAAACATTTTTTTTATTAAACAATCAAACCAAAAAAAAACATTTTGTTAAACAATCAAACCAATTACAGCATTGTGCCAAAATGTTTTAAGAATAAAACAGCCAGAGATAAGAGATGGATGACATTGTACGCAGCTTACAGTCTGAAAGAAAACTTGGCAGGTAAATCACGTTCTCCTGTATAATCAGGCACATATTGTTAGAGCTTATCCACTGAAAAAGAAAGCCTTTATATTCTCTTTTAGGTGTCCTATTATATAAACAGAGTCCTGCAATCAGTAAAAAAATTCCTTCTGTAAAATATATCAACAGCTGCCTGCTGTTTACCTAAAAAGAAAACTATATGTAAAGTTGCTTTTACCTCTTTAGCAATTACTACAATTTGCCTGTCTTACATAATCAAACTAATTTCCACATCAATCATTCACTTATAGTTACTCTGTTCCCTAGTTACAAGGCCCAAATTCTGTTACATTTAAAGGGCCATTCTTGTTACCTGGGGCTGGTTGTTGTTTTTGCTTCCTTTTGTTGGATGCACAATGTGAGATCTTCTATAGAACATATAACTCAGTTGATCCATCCTCCTTGAGGCCCGTTTCCAATAGCAACTAGCCAGATGCGATTGCATTGCAGGGCTGCATTTAGGGGGGACAGCTAACACTACTGTGAGGGGCCCCCAGGGGGACCACCCCAACACCAGGCTCGGACTGGCCCGCCAATGACTCGGCCAAATCCCTGGCCCGGCGGGCCCTCTTGTACTTTAAAAATGGCGCCATGCCAGTTGCCATGGCACCGGTGCAGCTCTCTTAGGGGGCCTCCCTCCCCCCACAGTGTGCCTCCCGTTCTCCGCTGCCTGTCAGACCTCAGATCGTGGTGACCCCCACACCTCCTCCGCTCGCCCCCGCACAGATGCACGCAGTAACAACTAACCCAGTCCAGCTGGGACTGTTGCAGAGGTGACCGGCTTCTGCTGATGACGCTGAGCGTGTCATCAGCAGAAGCTGAGCACTAGGAACAGCGAGGAGGAGGAAGAGAGAGGTCTGCGTTCAACACTGGACTAGGTAAGCTGCTGCTGCGTGTATATGTGCGGGGGGACAAGTTGAGAAGGCGGGGAGCGGAGGATGGGGGGAGGGGGCTGCGGAAGACGGGGGGCTACCGCTACCATCTACCTATACTGGGTGCACCTTTACCTGACTACCTACACTGAAGGCACCTATACCTAGCTACCTATACTGAAGACACCTATACCCAGCTACCTATTCTGAAGGCACCTATACCTAGCTACCTACACTGAAGGCATCTATACCTAGCTACCTATACTGGGATCACCCTTACTTAGTTATCTATATGGGGGCAATTATACTTGGCTAGCTATACTGGGGCACCTTTACCTAGCTACCTATACGGGGGAGGGGGGGGCTGATGATGTGTGAGGGGCCCCAAAATGACTGATGGCAGCTGCGGAAATCTGCAGCATGCCATCCATAATTTCCCTGGGTCACCTGGCATAGCAAATGAAAATTCACATGGATCTGCACAGAGTTTAGATGTTTTCCCCGGCATCTGCGTGGGTTTCCTCAGGGTACTCCGGGTTTACACCCACATCACAAAAACATACAAATAAGGTCACTGGCTTACCCCTAAAATTGGCCTTAGACTACAATGGGCATACGACTATGGTAGGGATTAGATTTGTGAGCTTCTCTAAAGGAACAGTTAGAGACAAGGCTATGGGCCTGATCCAATTCACTTCATCTCCTAAGTTTTCTCCTTAGAGATAAAATTACTTTTGTACTCTGTATCGGGATATATTTTGCGATGTTTTATAACTGCGGAATGTGTCATGTGAGAATTAGGAAGGGTAAAATGAAATGCCTATAAAATAAAATAAAAATATTGGAAAAAATATTACCTGAAGAAAGCCTAGAATTTCACAAAAAAACAATATATGTATCACTTTGAGGCCCAGTTCACAGTGCTCAGTTGCGTTGCAGAATAATTCTGCATGTCAAATCACTGCCCATACAATTGTATGGGTCTGTTCATAGAACTGCATTGTAACTGATGCCAACTCGCTGCATGCAGGCTTTCTGTTAAAGTCTATGTCTAGTCTCCTTTGCAGCTCACACTCACTATTACGCATGCGTTATGCAACTGACCACTGAAAACCTAGCCTTATGACATGAGTATTAAAAACGTTATTGCTGTATCAACAGTGACATCTGAAAACCAAAATTGTCAGGAATCTTTAGGCTTAGTTCACACTGCATCAGTTGAGTTGCAGAATAATTTTGCAGAAGTGGCATACCTGGGGAATTTGACACCCTGTGCTGATTATTTACAGACTCACACCCCTCCCCCCCCCCCCCCAAAAAAAAACAACAACAACAAAAACCCATTTTTTTCCAGTGATGGTTGACGTGTTGAGGCGCTGATCTGAGCATGTCGCTGCAAATTTTGAGGAATTTTGGGGGAAAAGGAGTCTTCAGGATGTGGACGGAGCTAACTGTTATGAAGCTCTGCATGCTTTACAGTGCTGCAGAAGATGTCAGTGCTAGATAAATACACAATAATAATTTGGTAGGCCATTAGGCTATGACTATAGTATGATTAGATTTTGCTCTCCTCTGAGGACAGTCAGAAATAGGGGACATACAAAAGAAGGGGATGCATAGGAGGAGGGGGGATACAAAGGTAGAGGCACAAGACAGAAAGCCTGGTGGGAGTGGAGAAATCTGAAAAGACGAAAAGGGTCATGGGGAAGACTACAGGGTGGGAGGGGAGGCTGGGAGAAGAGATAAGATTACCTGCAATCAAGCTAATCTAAATTGCCAGGAGCTTTCTTCTCTGCTCACTTCAGAAGTCAGCACCTGTATCACTGGCTTCTGCAACAGTAGACTGCCCTGCATTATTGATTAATTGCTCTGATCATTATAAATAATCAATAATACAGGACACTCTGGTATTGCAGCAGCCAGTGCACATGGCTACTAATGACAGGTAACTTCTAAAACATTAAACACATCCTGCCACCTCTCCCTGCTAATGTCCCAGCTGCAGAACAGCAGTCATTCTCTCTACTCACCCTGATGCTCTGCAGATTCACTGCAGGCTGTGTGTAGAGAGCAAGGAGACACATTGCCCATGGGACAAGAAGGGGTGTTACATTTAGTGCAGGAAGTAGTAAACTCCCCTGCACTGCCAGCTGCTATTTTCACAAATTTTACCCAAAATATGAAAAAAGGTCCCAGGTGGAAGAACACAATGGCTGAGCACACCACAGCGGCACCCCTAGCTATGGCTACACTGCAGCCTTGTGGTAGGTACGCCACTGTTTTGCATGCCAAATCACTGCCCATACAATTCTATGGAGCTGTTGTAATGGATTGTGTTATTCTAACTCGATGCATGTAGGCTTTGTATTAAAGTCTATGTCCAGTCTCCATTGCAGTTCACGCTCATTATAACTTATGCAACTAACCACTGTGAACCTAGCTTAAAAGTGGCCACACACAATACAATTTTTTAAGTATATTTTCAATTCAAGAATTGCAATCAATTTTTCTGACTAATTATAACATTTAAAAAATCTGAGCAATGTACCACACATGTTCAATTTTCCTTAATTATGAAAAAAATGTTTGAAAACTCAGAAAAAATTGCTTGGGTTTGTACATCAAGAAAATTGTCAATCTATGTCATATAAATTGATCAGAAAAATCCAACAATCCTGACCTTCTTTTATTGAATAAAAATGGGAAATTCAATCGGATTTCGGGAATAAATTAAAAAAAAATCAAAAAAAAAATCAGTTTTTTTGTACAACTGATAGTTTTTATTGAATTGCCATAAAATTGGATCATTTTATTGTGTGGTATGGGATCCCAGAATGCGAAGTGGATAAACAATACAGTAGTATAGTGACAGTGTTTAGAAGTTTATTCACAAGTAAATAATGATTTCCCAACTGGGAATTGTCTCTGAAATACATACATTTTAAATCATAGGATGTATTATGTTTAAAGCAGTATATAGGTTAAAACCGTCAAGCGTGTTCAATAGCGTTATATTTCCTGTCATTCTCGCTAAAGAAAAGTTTGCTGAAACTTTTCTTTTCATTATAGTGAGCTGTATCTATTCCTATTGCACAGGAGAAAATACACTGCAACTTTGTAAAAAGCACAGTAAAAACCACTGCACTAAATAATTCATTGAGACTGAAGAGTTCATTATTCACCCAAAAAACCTAAGCGATATGCTATTGTTACCTAACACAACACTGAGGATGAAAGGGGAAGTTCATCATTAATGCATTACAAGCACCACTGACAGCAGCGGGGACATAATCACGATGCTATCACATACCCAACGCCTTATTGTAGCAGCTCCAGAGGGACAACTATCAGCTGTGCTAGTTGAAATGTGCAAACAGCTGGAATTAGCACAAAACTAGCAGATAATCTCAAAGGAAATAGGAACATGAACTGGAACCAAATAATTAAAAAAACAGCTGGGCTGTGCAAGCAAACCAAACAGTCTCAGTTTTTTTTTCTTTAGACTTAAAGGACCACTGTTGCGAAAATTATAACATTCAAAATACATTTAAACACATACACCTGTTTCTTCCAGAGTGAAATGACCTGTAAATTACTTTTTTTCCTATGTTCCTGTCACTTACATTATATAGTAGAAATCTGACAGAACCCATCTCCTCATGGGGGATTCTCAGAGTTTGGTTTAGTTTCAAAAGCACTTAGTGAATGGCAGTTGCTCCGTCCAACTGCCAAAAAAAGTGCAGTGAGCAGGGAGGCTGGCTAGCATCATTGTATAAATCATTTTCAGGGAATCTAAAAATAAAAGCCTTGCTGAGAATCCCCCATGAAGACATTAACTAGTTCAAAACCTGTCGGTTCTGTCAGATTTCTACTACTTACTGTAAATGACAGCAACATTGGAGAAAAGTAATTTATGGCTCATTTTACTCTGGAAGAAACATGCTTCTTATTTGTGTGTGTTTACATGTATTTTGTAGTGTAGTGGGCAGCACGGTGGCATCGTGGTTAGCACTCTTGCCTTCAACGCTGGGTCTCCGGTTCGAATCCCAGCCAGGTCAGCATCTGCAAGGAGCTTGTATGTTCTCCCCGTGTCTGTATGGATTTCCTCTGGGCACTCCGGTTTCCTCCATCATCCCAAAAACATACAGATAAGTTACTTGACTTCCCCCATATTTAGCCCTAGACTATGATACATGTACTACACATAGACAAATGACTATGGTAGGGACTAGATTGTGAGCCCTTCTGAGGGACTGTTAGTGACAAGACAATATACTCTGTACAGCGCTGCGTAATATGACGGCGCTATATAAATACTTAGAAAAATAAAATAAATACATTTTTCGTCCAACCCTCCAGGACAGTGACATTGAGATTTGGGCTCCGCCCCCCAGAAACAGGAAACACCCAGCGTGAGCTCTATAAATCTGTTCCCAGGTATCCACACCTCAGTTGTGTGTTTCCTTCCCTGGGAACATGAGCTCTGTAAAGGGAGCTAGCTGGTCAGCAGCCTGGGAGTGCTGAGGCTGGTAATAGTTCCCTGAGGGAGCCTGCTTCACTACCCTGGAGGGTTGGAATATTGTTGCAGCAGAAAGCTCCTTACCTGCTTAAACAGGTTTTTCCCCTCTAGCAGCCACCTGAGCGGCTGTGCGTGCTAGAGGGAGGACAACGTGGAGCAGCCCTGACGGAGGTCCTGGACGCAGCGGTGGGGGAATATCGGCTCTGCACGGAGGAAGGATGGCTTTGCCCCCAGTCTAGCGGTACTTCCGCCGACGAGTGACTTCACTTCCGCATTTTGCGCGGCTGCAAAACAGCGTTGTGTGCGTTCCTTGTGGCACTTAGCGTTTGGCCTTTGCCAAGGATGGACGCACGAAAACTTCAGGATCAGGTAAGCCGGCGGAGATCTTGTGGGGAGCCGCGTTTGATCACGGTCTGACTGGTCGCCGCACTGGTCTGAGGTTTGATTATGCTGCTCAGATGTATTTAGTCAGCATATGAATGACAGTGGCTAGATCAAGGATATTTGCTGAAGCTGTCTTTTTGTGGTGGCACATTGTTGTTTAAAACCAGTTAAACATGGATAACTGCACTGATCTTAAGTTTAATTAATAGATCAGAAAAAGCATGTTAGACTACTTGGTGATTTGATTACTTAAATGGAGCAAGATGTTTGTTACCAGTTTAAGTATTGTAAAAGTCCTGATAGTTCAGAAAAGCATTTGTTCACATGTGACTGATTGGTTTTTGTGCAGCTCAATGTGTTTTGCATAAGTAATTGTTGCATAGCTACCTGAATGAATGTTAACTACATGGTGCATTCATTGTGGGGAGTGAGCTGGTTACTGGGTCAGCTGCATATAATGTTGGATGTTTTCCTTCTAAGTTTGCAGGAGGGATTTATTGGTGCAGTATCACCAAATATATTAAGTTTAAAAAAAAAAGAAAAAAAAAAAATTTTTTTTTTTTTTTTCTTTTTCTCTCTCTCTCTCCTGCAATACATTTTAGCAGCTGTATGCATCTACATTCTGTCTAGATGAGCTACACTTGAGTTGATATGCATCCTAAATTATCTGTCTGATTGCTGTACTTAAGCTTATTTTACAGATAATGATATTCCTTTGTTTGGTAAACAGCTCACTATATACACAGAGTATATATGAATAAACATCACATCTGTTCAGGAGAGGATTAATGTGATTAATTACAGGCTTTAATGAATTATAGTAATTAATCTCATGGTATTATTCTCTTCATATGTTTTTCAGGAGACTTCGGACTTATCCGATAGCTCTAACAGGTCCAGGAGTTGCCTTGTCTGTAAGGTTATTTTGCCAACTAGCTGGACAAAAGCATCTTGCCAAGGATGTATTACAAAGTTAATTAATGAAGAGAATACTGCCTCCTGCAAAGAGTTTATGACTACCATGAGGCATGAAATGGTAGAGACATTTAGAGCATTCAGGGAAAATCTGCCTACAGGGTCAGCTCCTGTGGTACCTCCTGTGGCAGTTATTCCCAAGGAGAATCCTAAGCCAAGAAAAGCTCTTGTAAAAACTACAAGACGTTTAATTTCTTCAGATGAAGAAGAAGAGGAAATACAGGATGTTCTTCCTGGAGGACAGGTTAACAGGGATTTATCACAGGATGATATGTCAGATCCAGTGCTGATCGTAATGGAAAAAGCTACGCTTACGGATCATTACGCGTAATTTTACGCTATTACGCATTACGAAATTACGCTTACGGCATAAACATTCAATTTCGGTACATGTCTGTAATTACGCATTGCCCTTACGCAATTACGCGTAAGAATACCGTAATTCAAGTTGTTACGTTATAGGCTTACGCGTAAATTCCTACTAGCAATTAATGCGTAAGGTCATGCTGCCAAGCGGAAAAGTTGACGCATGGATCAATGTTAGGTAGCCGCCGACTTTAAGGGTTAATAGCAAAGCCCCCTTAAGTGCTAAGAGCCTCAAATTTGGAGAATATATTAAGGAGATCAGAAGGAATAAGAGGGAAAAATTTTTTTTCAAAAAGACCTTATAGTTTTTGAGAAAATCGATGTTAAAGTTTCAAAGGAAAAATAGATACATTTAAAAACCCGCCGACTTTAACGGTTAATAGCAAAGCCTGCTTAAAATTTAGAAACACCAAATTTACAGGGTATATTAAGGGGATCAGTGGGAATAAGAGGAAAAATTTTTTTTTCAAAAAGACCTTATAGTTTTTGAGAAAATCGATTTTTAAGTTTCAAGGGCAAAAATGTCTTTTAAATGCGGAAAATGTCAGTTTTTTTTGCACAGGTAACAATAGTGTTTTATTTTCATAGATTCCCCCAAGTGGGAAGAGTTTTACTTACTTCGTTCTGAGTGTGGGAAATATTAAAAAAAAAACGACGTGGGGTCCCCCCTCCCAGACCTCTTTAACCCCTTGCCCCCCATGCAGACTGGGATAGCCAGAATGCGGAGCACCGGCCGCGTGGGGCTCCGCACCCTGACTATACCAGCCCGCATGGTCCATGGATTGGGGGGTCTCGGAAGGGGAGGGGCAGCCAAGCTTTCCCCTCCCCCTCCGAGCCCTTGTCCAATCCAAGGACAAGGGGCTCTTCTCCACCTCCGATGGGCGGTGGAGGTGGAGGCCGCGATTTCCTGGGGGGGAGGTTCATGGTGGCATCTGGGAGTCCCCTTTAAAAAGGGGTCCCCCAGATGCCCACCCCCCCTCCCAGGAGAAATGAGTATAGAGGTACTTGTACCCCTTACCCATTTCCTTTAAGAGTTAAAAGTAAATAAACACACAGACACTTTGAAAAAGTATTTTAATTGAACAAAAAACATAACCACGAAAAAAGTCCTTTAATATTCTTAATTAACCATTAATACTTACCTGTCCCTTTAAAAGCCAGTTCCCACGCAATATCCTCGGAAATATACTAATCAGTTACAATGTAACAAAGCTATTACAATGTAACAACTTTGTTACTTTGTAACACCACCGCACCCTACGTCACTCGCCGCCACCGCCGCGTCTGCGCTGACCCGACAGAGCTCTGAGCTATATAGCTCAGAGCTCCCTAAGCATCTTTGTATTTGGGCTCCAAGGAGCCCCATTGGTCCTTAGCAGACCAATGGGGTTCCTTTAAATCAGAAGGAACCCCATTGGTCTGCTAAGGACCAATGGGGCTCCTTGGAGCCCAAATACAAAGATGCTAAGAGAGCTCTGAGCTATATAGCTCAGAGCTCTGTCGGGTCCGTGCGGGACGCTAAGTCCCCGCCGCCTCCCGCTGTCCTCCCCGCCTCTTCCACATGTCACCCACATGTCACCCACATGTGGGTGACATGTGGGTGACAGATGTGGGCGGGGCTGACAGCGGGAGGCGGCGGGGACTTAGCGTCCCGCACTGACCCGACAGAGCTCTGAGCTATATAGCTCAGAGCTCTCTTAGCATCTTTGTATTTGGGCTCCAAGGAGCCCCATTGGTCCTTAGCAGACCAATGGGGTTCCTTCTGATTTAAAGGAACCCCATTGGTCTGCTAAGGACCAATGGGGCTCCTTGGAGCCCAAATACAAAGATGCTTAGGGAGCTCTGAGCTATATAGCTCAGAGCTCCGTCGGGTCAGCGCAGACGCGGCGGTGGCGGCGAGTGACGTCGGGTGCGGTGGTGTTACAAAGTAACAAAGTTGTTACATTGTAATAGCTTTGTTACATTGTAACTGATTAGTATATTTCCGAGGATATTGCGTGGGAACTGGCTTTTAAAGGGACAGGTAAGTATTAATGGTTAATTAAGAATATTAAAGGACTTTTTTCGTGGTTATGTTTTTTGTTCAATTAAAATACTTTTTCAAAGTGTCTGTGTGTTTATTTACTTTTAACTCTTAAAGGAAATGGGTAAGGGGTACAAGTACCTCTATACTCATTTCTCCTGGGAGGGGGGGTGGGCATCTGGGGGATCCCTTTTTAAAGGGGACTCCCAGATGCCACCATGAACCTCCCCCCCAGGAAATCGCGGCCTCCACCTCCACCGCCCATCGGAGGTGGAGAAGAGCCCCTTGTCCTTGGATTGGACAAGGGCTCGGAGGGGGAGGGGAAAGCTTGGCTGCCCCTCCCCTTCCGAGACCCCCCAATCCATGGACCATGCGGGCTGGTATAGTCAGGGTGCGGAGCCCCACGCGGCCGGTGCTCCGCATTCTGGCTATCCCAGTCTGCATGGGGGACAAGGGGTTAAAGAGGTCTGGGAGGGGGGACCCCACGTCGTTTTTTTTTTTATATTTCCCACACTCAGAACGAAGTAAGTAAAACTCTTCCCACTTGGGGGAATCTATGAAAATAAAACACTATTGTTACCTGTGCAAAAAAAACTGACATTTTCCGCATTTAAAAGACATTTTTGCCCTTGAAACTTAAAAATCGATTTTCTCAAAAACTATAAGGTCTTTTTGAAAAAAAATTTTTTCCTCTTATTCCCACTGATCCCCTTAATATACCCTGTAAATTTGGTGTTTCTAAATTTTAAGCAGGCTTTGCTATTAACCGTTAAAGTCGGCGGGTTTTTAAATGTATCTATTTTTCCTTTGAAACTTTAACATCGATTTTCTCAAAAACTATAAAGTCTTTTTGAAAAATTTTTTTTTCCTCTTATTCCTTCTGATCTCCTTAATATATTCTCCAAATTTGAGGCTCTTAGCACTTAAGGGGGCTTTGCTATTAACCCTTAAAGTCGGCGGCTTTTTTATATTATACGGGAGCGTAATATTACGCGATTACGGCAGACTGTGTAATTTCAATAGGAGTTTACTGTCTTACGCGTAATTTGTTACGCGTAAAACGTAACCCCACGGTCTACGCGTAATTAATTATGCGTAATACCGTAACCTTACACGTAACGCTTACGGTGCATTTGTAGTGAATTACGATGCGTAATTACGCTAATGCGTAATTTCGGCCCAGCACTGGTCAGATCAAAGTGATACGGATGAGAAACTTATGTTTTCAAGATTCAGATTTCCGGTGGAAGAGACTGATGAATTAGTGCGGGCTATTCACACTACCTTGAATATTAATCAGACCACTCCCGCTCCTGTGTCCATACATGATAAATTATATTCTGGTATGGATCCCACACCACATTTAAATTTTCCTGTACATCCCTCAACAAAAAACCTAATTAATACGCAATGGAAATACCCAGAGAAAAAACTTTTTATTTCCAGAGGCTTTAGAAAGCGATTCCCCTTTTCAGAAGAAGATGCAAAACTATGGGAAGGTTGTCCCAAGTTAGACGCAGCGTTCAGTCTAATGAATAGGGAGAATGAACTTGCTTTTGAGGATTTGGGTTTCCTTAAAGACCCAGCAGACAAGAAAATTGATTTGTCACTTAAAAAAGCTTATACAGCAGCAGTAACTAACTTTAAGCCTGCTGCAGCCACCACCTGTGTCTCTAGGACCACTGTATTATGGATAGAGAGGGTGTAAGAATTAGTCAAAACTGATGCTCCTAAAAAGGACATTTTAGAAGCTCTGAGTGTTGTTAAGAAATCTAATAATTATGTTACTGATGCTTCAACAGAGTCACTAAGAGTTACAGCAAAGACAACAGCACTAGTTAATAATGCCCGCAGAAATCTGTGGCTCAAGACATGGGACGGTAGCCAATCGTCCAAGTCTAAGGCATGTAATCTACCCTTTACGGGGGATCTGTTATTTGGCCCTCAGCTCCAAGAAGTCTTGGAGAAGACGGCAAGCAGGAAATTATCATTTCCGAAGAAAAAGAAATTTAAGCCGAATAGGCCCTTTTTTCGCCGCAATAACCAGGCGAGAGATAAAGGGGTCCAAAAAAGAAGGACTTGGCCAATTAATAAGGAAGGGCCTAGGAGGACTCCGCTGCATAAGCCAGCGGAGCCCCAAAGCAAGCACCAGTGACGCCAGGCTGAAAGTAGGGGGCAGGTTATCTCGCTTTTATCCAGAGTGGAGAAAGGTAACCTCGAATCAATTCATTTTAGACCTAATAAAAGACGGGTACAAGATAAGATTCATAAAAAAGCCCCCGGTGAGATTTGTAAAGACTTTAATGCCGAAAGACAGAGAAGCCAGGATGGCATTACAGGAATTACTAAGAGACATGATGGACAGAAATGTCATAAAAGAGGTACCACCTCAGCAAAGAAACCGAGGGTTCTATTCTCGAATTTTTCTGATCAAAAAGCCAACCGGAAAATTCAGAATGATTCTGAACTTAAAACCACTAAACCCCTTTATTGTATACGAAAAGTTCAGAATGGAAACTGTGTATACGATGAGGAACTTACTGAATGCAGACGTGTTTATGGTGAACATAGATCTGACAGACGCTTATTGGCACATCCCAATCAGAAGGGAGTCTCAAAAGTACCTAAGATTCAGTGTACAAGGAGACGGTGGAGTGCTGCATTATCAATTCTCGTGCCTTCCTTTCGGAATATCTTCAGCACCAAGAGTGTTTACGAAAGTAATGGCAGAGGTGGTAGGAAATCTTCATCTCCAGAACATTATAATAATCCCTTATCTGGACGACCTATTAGTTCTAGCAGACCATGCGGTACTGCTTCAAAGAGATCTGAAGAGGGTGTTAGGTCAGTTAGAAACCCTGGGTTGGTTAGTAAATTACCAAAAGTCACATCTGGATCCATCCCAGGTGATCAAATTTTTGGGGTTCATAATAAATTCACCCCTTCAAAGACTGTTCTTGCCAGAGGACAAGGTGACAAAAGTGCAGTCGACAATAGTCAGCCTTCTAGAGGCAGACGCCATCTCAGTACGGCAGTGCATGAGTATAGTGGGTCTTCTAACCTCAACAGCACCAGCAGTAGATTGGGCAATGGCTCACGTAAGAGTTCTCCAGAACTGGCTACTGGAAAACTGGAACAGAAATCAGGGCGATTTAGAAAGCGTGTTATCAATACCAACCTGGGTAAAGGAATCACTGCCTTGGTGGATGGATATAAAAAATCTTCAGTTAGGAAGACTATGGCGGTCTCCTCCAACAAAGATTATAACAGACGCAAGTTTGATGGGTTGGGGAGCCCATGTGGACGGACTATACCTGCAAGGGTCATGGACAGACCCAGTAAGGGGAGAGTCATCCAACTTCAGAGAAATGAAGGCAGTTCATATGGCCCTATTACAAGCATCAGAGTGTCTAAAGGGGCATCATCTTCAGGTTCGTTCAGACAACATAACAGTAGTAGCCTATCTGAACAAACAAGGAGGGACAAGGTCCAGAAAACTCCTAGAAGTGTCACTGAAGATCTTAGATTGGGCAGAGCTGAATCTGCTATCGTTAACAGCAGTCCATCTGAAAGGGACATTAAATCGAATGGCCGACCTTCTAAGCAGACAAAGACTGTCAAATTCCGAGCTGAGGCTCAACCCGGAAGTATTCAGAATGATAACGGCCAGATGGGGGTGGCCCGAAATAGACCTTTTTGCCAATCAGATGAACTCTCAGTGCAGAAGGTTTTTCTCTCTAGATCCGAAGGGAGCATGTGCAATAGATGCGTTGGCCCAAGATTGGATCTTCAGCAAAGCATATGCCTTTCCACCAATCCCCTTGATTCCTCTTGTATTACAGAAGTTGAAACTGTCCAGAATGACTCTGATATTAATAGCACCAGATTGGCCAAAACGATCATGGTACCCGTTGTTACTAAAAATGCTGAAAAAAGATCCTTTACTCCTCCCTCAGGAGGAATTACTTTTAGATCAAGAGGAACACAGATGGGTACATGTTCCAAATCTGCATCTAAAAGCGTGGTTTCTGAAAGGGATGTTCTGAAGTCCAAGGGCCTGTCAGACAGAGTGATCAAGACGGTTCTGAATAGCAGAAAGAAAGTAACCAGATCGATCTATTCTAAGTATTGGAAGACTTTTTTAGACTGGAAAAAGAGGAATAAAGTTAAAGACAATAAATTACCAACAATTCTTGAGTTCCTGCAAGATGGAATTGAGAGGGGTTTGGCCTTAAGTACAATTAAGGTACAAGTAGCAGCAATTTCTGTTTTCGTTGATAAGAAATTAGCCTTAGATCCCCTGGTGATCAGATTTATGAAATCGGTAGAAAGATCAAGGCCAATAGTTAAGAAATCATGTCCTAGGTGGGACCTATCTTTAGTTCTCAATGTACTTATGGAAGAGCCATTCGAACCTCTAGAAGAAATTTCGTTAAGGAATCTTACAATTAAAACCATATTCTTAGTAGCGATTACCTCTGCAAAAAGAGTAAGCGAATTAGAGGCACTAAGTAGTGTTGGGCGAACAGTGTTCGCCACTGTTCGGGTTCTGCAGAACATCACCCTGTTCGGGTGATGTTCGAGTTCGGCCGAACACCTGACGGTGCTCGGCCAAACCGTTCGGCCATATGGCCGAACTAAGAGCGCATGGCCGAACGTTCCCCGAACGTTCGGCTAGCGCTGTGATTGGCCGAACGGGTCACGTGGTTCGGACCCGAACGCGCTCTGATTGGCCGAACTGTCACGTGGTTCGGGTAAATAAATACCCGAACCACGTCATATCTCCGCCATTTGTCTGTGGGTTTAGCTTTGGGTAGGCAGGCAGGGTAGTTCGCGCTCCAGCCACGCTAGCCAGGGTCCCCCCCAGTCAT